>NW_024730095.1:342500-562500 GCF_018991925.1 Homarus americanus | reverse complement strand
GAATTGTCTTTTTTGGAGGTTTCAAACTTTTTATTGGCAACCTTTTACCTGTCGTTGGAAAAATTTCACTCACCCTGGTTTGACCGATGTACGTTATTTTTTTTTATGTTTTCATTTTTACTGAAGAGCGGCTATGTATATGTATATTTTTATTAACTTTATTACGGATATGAATGTGTAGGTAGAGAATATTGTATATTGTATAAAACTAGACTTTATTTAGACACAGATGTATTAAAAGGGCGTCAATTTATACATAGTCTATATAACATGCATGGAAAAGGTTAGAGATTTTCAGGCAAGAGGTTAAATTTCAACGTGTGTGTGTGTGTGTGTGTGCGTGTGTGTGCGTGTGTGTGTGTGTGTGTGTGTGTGTGTGTGTGTGTGTGTGTGTACTGCGCCGCTCAGTCAGAAATCATCTTCTTCTCTAAAGCCATCGCGGTTTACCAATACGCAAATATCCCAAAGGAAGATATATGAAGCACAACTAAATCAATCCTTCCTCGTCTAAATGGTCACCCTGTACCGCCAGTATACCCCATAAATTCTCTTTTCCACACGCCATAACTCAGCTGCAACATTTATGTCAAACAGATAACTCACACACAACTCAAACGCCCTCTACCATATATCAAGTATTCTTTGTTTTTTGTTTTTTAGTTTATTGAAAATAGACAAACAGATGAACAAAGCCTCTTCTTCCAATACATCAGTAAGAGGCTACCAACTGCATTATTTACTCTCCTCTTTGTCTCTCTGTTACCACAACATTTTCCAGCGTCCAGTGATGAGCTTGACGGTAGGTAAAACTCTGAATAGTGAACAATTTAAAAGACGGTGAAGAGGAACTGTTCTCTTACGACAATGACGGAATAGTTTTATAATTAATCAATAAATAATATAAGTAATGAAAATATTATTGATCGAATGCCTAAAGATAATTCTTTAATAATTCATAAAGAAAAAGATAAGGATGTTTGTATATAAACTTAGAGATGTATAATGGGTGTCAAAAGAATAAGTGATAAATAGTTAACACGAGACAGTTTCGAGGATCTGTGTGTGTGTGGGGAAATGGTGTTAATATTTAACCTTGAGTCACCACAAGTAATGTAATGCTAGTGTGAATTCTCTGAACTTTAAAGGTAATTTAAGTTTGTTGGGAGATAAGTACACTGTATGTACATCTGTACCTCCTTAACTCACTGGATTAGTTGTGTATGTTTAAAATTTCAGAGTTGAGGATTGTCATAATACTAATGTTTAAGATCTAAGAAAACACACACTCCATATTCTGAGATAAGTTTGAAATATTCTCATCTGGGAAGCCAAGAGCAGCAGTAACCTGATTGGGGCATCGTACACACACACACACACAGCCTCTGACAGTAGGCGTAATAAGATTTTGGTCGGGTGTACTGAACCAGAATGTTAATGAGGAGGATCAACCTGGCTATGAGGTAGAGAGGAGAGAGAGTTCAAGGTTTTCTTCATCAAAATTAACACCGAATTCACCACAAGGAACAAAAGAAAGGAGATTGAGTAAACAGATTGAAAATAGTTATAAAATAATTAACAGAGAAAAAATGGGATATCTTATTACGTGATGGATGTTACATGTGTTAAGGCAGAGTGATTATGGTGTTGATTAGTGTGTTGGTGTACGGGTTGTGTTAATGGTCCAATAACTAGAAGAAAAGGCGAATGACTATTAGAACCGACAACAACAACAACAACAACAACAACAACAATAACAATAACAATAACAATAACAATAATAATAATAATAATAATAATAATAATAATAATAATAATAATAATAATAATAATAATAATAATAATAATAATAATAATAATAATAATAATAATAATAATAGCAATGATAATTCTTATAACATAAAATGATTAATAAAGATAACAGTAATAAGTCAAAATTATTTAAGATAACATAGTGCTTTACCCCACTGTCCCATAAGCACTATTATGGTCTAGACTGTGTATGAATTTAACCCTAAAGTCCGTAAGAGTTATAACTCATTTTATCCTGCCCTCGACTTTTACGATTTAATGAAATTGAATTATTCATAGAGTTTAAAAATGGAGAGAAGACTGTGTAAATATCTCACCAAGAGAGGTTGAAAGTTGTGAGGCAGCCAGCGTGTTTGTGGAGATCTAGCGACACAACGAGTACAGTCACCCACCAGCTAGACTCTTTCTCCAACACTGTATGACGCTTCTTCTCCCTCTACCACAACAATGCCATTATCATTTCTTTGTAATAGTTAATAATACAAGACTAGAATCTCTCTCTCACACAGATACAGAATATATTGTGTAATACCACATGTATAATAACACTAAAATCCCACTGTAGGGGAAGATAAATCACAGTGAGGCTTACAACAATATTTTCTATCGTGTTTGATCATTTACTTTTATTTTAATGTATTGGAAAAAATTCTCTCTCGGATTTGAGTTTAATTTTTGAGAATATCTTTGGAAATTCATGTACAGAAAATAGTGAGTCTACATGTCCGATGTTAACAGCTGTTTTTTGGAGGAGCTTTAACGATTTACTTCCTGCCCCGGGTGTTAGGTAACGTCAGACCCCAAGAAACAGCAAAGGGAAGGTGTAAGTATATAATTTATTTCAGGGAGGGAGGTGTGTGTGTGTGTGTGTGTGTGTGTGTGTGTGTGTGTGTGTGTGTGTGTATGTGTGTGTGTGTGTGTGTGTATGTGTGTGTGTGTGTGTGTGTCTCCTCAACTATAATAATCGATATTATTCCCTCACTTGATTAAACATTGGCGACTCTATGTCTAAGATTAAGTGAATGCCCCCAGTCAGTATTACCTTCGCGTGCATCTCTGATAATTGAAAACTACCACCTGTCTCCCTCTCACACCACCTCTCTGCCTCTCACACTGTCTCCCTCTCACACCACCACACCACCACCTGTCTCCCTGCACACCACCACCTGTCTCCCTCTCACACCACCACCTCTCTCCTCTCACACCACCACCTGTCTCCCTCTCACACCACCACCTGTCTCCCTCTCACACCACCACCTGTCTCCCTCTCACACCTGTCCCCTCTCACTGTCTCCCTCTCACTCCACTGCCAAGACTAAGTAAACTTGGTATGGTTACGTTACCTTATACACTATTCACCTACTCTAGTCGACTCCTGGACTATCATTCAAGCCTGAGTGATTGAATGTCTTATAGACGTATTTTCCTATTTCGTGTCGAGGAAGATATGGATTAGGTCTTCCCGTTACCGTCCTTGTTGTGTCTAGATTTTGTTTTCATCTTTGTTACGTAAATTTTATGTTTTTATCCATGTTTTAAAGAAATTACACGAGTGTTATGGTATGATAGAGATAGATACAGCATTGCAAGATATTAGAGAGGAACGAACACGCTTTATGCAGTACTTATGATCATTGCAAACATATTTACTCCAACACGCGGCAAAATGCTTCGTTGAGAATCTTAAGGCAGATACACTCAGCCTTCCAGTTTTGTTACATCCGCCTCAGGGTACGAGATAAAGTAGGAATATTTGAGCTGAAAGTCTAATAATATATAACCCAGTGTAGCTGTATTACTAGAGACAGGAAAAAGAGTATCACACAACGAGAAATCTTAAGCAATGTAGTTTACGTAGTGCGGGTGATTTGGGGGGTGTATAATATAAGTTCAAACACCGCCAGTCAGGTGAGACGCACATTCTAAGGTGTGGGAGACATATTTGTGGGTATATTTTACATATTTAGGAATATATTTCGTTCGACAGGTTACTAATTTCAGTTGATTTAGTATTAGTTACGATATCTGTCAACATTCGACCTTTTCTTATTAATGAGTTGAGCTTTTAAAAAAATTATTCGGTTTAACTAAAGGTAAAGACGACCAAAACTTTATGGTTAATTGATGCAACTTGCGGCACGTTTCTAGAACACTCAGATGCATTGAGAATTCTCCTGCAGTGTATGATTCAGCTACTTAAAGCCGGAGCTACCATGTATCCTAAAGGTTAAAAGTCGAGGGATAACCAGAGTCTTGAACCATCGTGGGTGTTTACCTGTGGTGCCTCCTAAGCAATGAAATAAATCCCACTTGAAATTCTCGACGATGGAATAGCAAAATTTTAATTCCTACACTAGAACACAACACCCCCTCACCTCCCTCACCTCACCTCACCTCACCTCACCTCCCTCACCTCACCTCACCTCACCTCACCTCACCTCACCTCCCTCACCTCACCTCACCTCACCTCCCTCTCGTTCTGGAGCTTTTGACCCCAACGAGCTTACCAGGCAGTCACCGCTAGAGATAAAATTATTTCCATATTTGATCGCCTTTCAGCAGAGGGTTTAACCTACTTACTGACCTGAATAACAGCTGATCACACAATAAATTAATCTAGTACGAATAAAAAGATAAGGTTAGGTTAGGTTAGGTTAGTTTATATGATAGTCTCGTACTTTTAATGTGAGGGAAACAACTGCCTCATGTAAAACTCCACTTAAAAATGAATAACAGAACCGCTGTATAGATCCTTCATATAAAGACACCAATAATGAATAAATAAATAAATAACCCCTGTGGAGACGAAATTATTTAATTTTAATGAATGTATAAACCAGACATAAATAAACCAATTAAAACAAATAATTAAAACAAGAGAGACATGTTATGGCTTTTGGAGTTCAATCTATAATTATTAGGCAGTACGTGGAAACTATGCTATTAGTTATTTGAACAAGAACAGCCCAAAGTAATTAGCAAATATATTAGTGAAATTAACAAACTCGTATATATTGCACGCTATAATCGAGGGAAATAAACAGCTGATGATAAAACAGAGTCACCCTGAAGCGAGATTCGAACCCGGTTCACAGGAACTTACTTATTAATAGATTCATTGTTTACATTATCCCGGGTACGTTTTTAGCGACTGTTTTGTTTACACTGTTTGTTAGTTTGTTTTGTTTATCTTAATGTTTTCATGTGGGGGAACTTGTTACTTCATTCAGCGGAGACAACTAGCCACTGGACACGATGTGATTCGAATATGACCCACTGCTTCACTACGGCAGATGATATTGAAGAGTAAGTGATAAATTTTGTTTAGTGTAATTTTCTCACTGATATATAATTTGAATCTTTGAGAATGAAGGGGTTAATACACCGTCCTAAAATGGTTTAAAACATCGTCGTTAAATAATTAAACCATCGTCAACAAATAGTTAAACACCTTTCATCATATCGGGTTGACTACCAAACATACACTCACAGGCAGGGAACTGTACCTGTTTCATATCATAAACTCTTAATGTATGAACACAGGTAGAGAGAGATACCACAACTAGGGTGGTTTAATTACCCATGTGGTTTAACTAGGATGACACAGAATAGGTTAATGTAGCAGTTGTGCCGATAAGGTGCTTCTGGTGGTCACAAAGTCAGTAGATTTAGGTTCTATGACAATATAGCTTATCTTAGTAATAGTGGTGGTAGTAATAGTGGTGGTAGTAATAGAGGTGGTAGTAATAGTGGTGGTAGTAATAGTGGTGGTAGTAATAGTGGTGGTAGTAATAGTGGTGGTAGTAATAGTGGTGGTAGTAATAGTGGTGGTAGTAATAGAGGTGGTAGTAATAGTGGTGGTAGTAATAGAGGTGGTAGTAATAGAGGTGGTAGTAATAGTGGTGGTAGTAATAGTGGTGGTAGTAATAGTGGTGGTAGTAATAGTGGTGGTAGTAATAGTGGTGGTAGTAATAGTGGTGGTAGTAATAGTGGTGGTAGTAACAGTGGTGATAGTAATAGAGGTGGTAGTAATAGTGGTGGTAGTAATAGAGGTGGTAGTAATAGTGGTGGTAGTAATAGAGGTGGTAGTAATAGAGGTGGTAGTAATAACTGTAACATACCTCGTAATACCTGTAACCATAATAATAGCATAATATCAACAGAAAAATAGATATAATTAATTTGCAACAGTGAAAGAATTAGACACCCACCAACAGTCATATAATCTAAATCTACGAATCTTAATTGAGGAAATATTTTCTTCCTGAAATTCTACAACAAATTTACACACCGCAAACTATCGTAATCTAATTCCACTTTATGGTCAAAAGTTTCTCGCATATGTATTAACTATGTTTGATTTGAGTTCCTCCTAAATTGAATGGCTATTCAGGTCGCTAAAAATAAAATAATCTTTTTTTATTTTTTTTTCAGATGAATAATTAAATGAAACGCAAAGCTTACTCAACCAGTGCGTTAAAAAATATTTTGTGTTCCATTAGTAGTTCATAAATATTTAGAGAGAGAGAGAGAGAGAGAGAGAGAGAGAGAGAGAGAGAGGTTATGAGAAAAGCTAAAACAAAAATATGAAGATACAGAAAAAACTACTAACTCCTTGAAAACTCTTAAGCTAACACAATAAAGCCACCAGGAAAAGTATACCACTTAGTCATTTAATTTCCTCTCCCAATCCTACACTCCCATACCTAGAGTTTGTGTGTTACATTTGATCACCTGAATACACCTGTCGGCTTTCTAATTATTTATGCTATCTTATCAAGCTCTCCTGGATTTACATTGTACTTTTACCCATATTTGTTTAGCAGACGATATTTTAGTGTAATAGACTAAATCAACGCCAAATGCTGATAACAAATGGTAAGCTAATTAAATGTTATCAATATCGTATATTTTACTTAGAATTACATACAAAATCAAACTTCTTCAATACTAAAAGACGAAAAAAATAACATAGAATGACCCCAAAATCACCCAAGACTTCTAAATATGACCGTAAATGCAAATTCATTAAAAACCAAGTGTGGGCAGCCGCAGGGAAAAGGCAATGAATAAACTAAAAAGTATTCCCATTAGGAGAGGTGATATATATTTTTTGTCTCACCTTATAGAAACGTCCCTGTGACCTTCCCCCAGAGAACTTAACGCAAAAAAATGATCCTCAAAGCTAGAGCCAATTTACATCAAGTGAGGGTATCGACTGCCACTACCAGCCCATTGATACTCAAGCCCGAGGGAGAGAGATCTAGGTTCTAATGACAAGAGTTAACAAGTAATATAATAGAGCTTTCAGTGTGGATGACGATTGACCTCTTCGTCTCGTGGAATATAAGTTAATACATCATCTATGTTAAGAGGATAAAATGTTTTGTTTTGATGTGGTTTGATAATAGACGAGAGAGAAAAATAGTATAGTAATGAGTAGGGAGGGGTAGTAAGAGTAGATGTAGCAGTAGAAATAGTTGTGGAATAGTACACAGATAAGTAGTAGTAGTAGCAGCAGCAGTAGTTCCAATATCAATAATAATAACAGTATTAATAACAAACAATATTATAAAGTACAACAACATTTATGGCAATACGAGTTATATTCGTCGTTGACTTCACACATTCTACCTTAAAAATACTCAATATCTTCGTCACTCTGGTTAAAACTGACATATACAACGCCTTAAAGGTCAACACCATCACCGTCACACAGCGGCTGCACATGACTTGTCGCTTCGGTGTCACCAACTTGAAACAGCATAGCGGGTGTGATGTGTGTATGAATTGGTAGATCTGTGTATGAATTGGTAGATCTGTGTATGAATTGGTAGATGTGTGTATGAATTGGTAGATCTGTGTATGAATTGGTTTTCACTCAACTACCAGATGCATACGAGACTTGTAAAGGGATTGACTGTTGTAGTTATTTTTGGCTTGGCTTTATCTCTAGTTTAAATTCTCAACCTAACCTAACTTAACCTAACCTAACCCAACCGCAGTGTTACCAGAAGAAAGATACATGCGGTGAGTGGTATAGCAAGAGAAGAGATACATAGGTTATATAAATCGATTAGAGTTACGATCTTGGGTGTGTGTGTGTGTGTGTGTGTGTGTGTGTGTGTGTGTGTGTGTGTGTGTTACCCTCTTTACAGTTGTTGAAGTAAAGGCGACAATGTGCAGTGTTAGCATTCCTCTCTTTATCTCCTTATAAACTAGAGGTTAGTCTTCAGTGATCTGCAGCTGTACATCCCCGTGGAGAACCTAATGGAACCTAATGGAACCCAATGTAACCCAATGAAACCTAATGGAACCCACTCTCACTTTCAATAACAGATATAATGAATAAACAAACATAAACTTTACTTAAAAATTTAAACAAAACAAAATTACATCAAATCCAAACCTGAGAAAATCCCATTAAAAAAAATAACAAAAGTCCATGTCACAATAGCAGCTCCAGTAAATAAGTAGATATTAGAAAGTAGAAAGTAGAAAGTATATCAGCTAGTGGACGTGTCGGGGATTAAACTTCTGGAATAGGCCCCAGTTCTTATAAGGCCCAGTACGAATAAACCTCAGAACTAATAAGGCCTAGTACTAATAGACCTCAACCCCCAAACTAGTCCTATTCCTGATAAATCTTACTCTAATAGACCCCAGGCTATTGAGTTTTGATAGATGTCATTCGTACAGGTTAGGGTAGTGAGGGGGGGGGGGATGAGGTGATGGGTGGGAGATGCCGGGACACTGGAACCTTTTGGCTACTGGTTCCTTCCTTAGAGGGATGGCGAGACGGGGGAGGGGAGGGGCATCAACAGCATCACAGTGAAAGATAAGTTTTGAAGTTTGTAGATAAAGAATACTGTAAGTGTGGAGTATTAGTTGTAGAAAAGTTCCATTGTATATTAAAATTTTAATTCCATTTTAGGTTAACAAAAATGGATAATTATTTGAAAGAAATACACTCTCATACATAAAAAAATTTGACAACAAAAATAATTATTATAAATGTGGTATTGAGAACATTATTATATTAATTTTTCAGCAGAGTTCGAACTAATTTCAGATTTTTCATTGTCAATATTGTTGCAATCAGTTTTTTTAATTACTTAGCATAAATAAAACAATATAAAAAATATAGTCATATACATCTATGTCTGTATATTTCATACGAGAATTATGAATCATAAATCAACATTGACTAAATTACTATATTTGATATTTCAATGAAATTAATTATAGTTAAAATATAACATAATGCATTTTTTTTTTGCAACTGTTTGCCACTCTGAACTCATGCTGTGTACCTATGATATTTACACCTTCATAACAAGTAAATTATTGCCTAATAAGTTACGTTGGTGTGTGTTGTTGTGTAACTGCGTGGGGGATAACAGGCGAAAATATTATTGTTTTTGGAAGGACATACAATCAACTGGTTATAAAATCCTCACAGTTACAATGTTATTATTTAACAAATATTTGTCATAATACCGTAATAACTAATAACTCGTTCATCTACTTTCTGAAACTTGTAAACCTTTTAGTTATCAGAGACAGAACATCCAGGCTCCAGTATGGTGAAAGATAAACTGATTAAATCTATTTTCTTATCGCTTAATTATATCTTAGTCCAGAAATATTTGTAGTGAAGGTATATAGTCATCTAGCCACAGGTGTAATAAAAACGTGGAAAATAAACAATTTAAGAAGAAATACAATACGGTACACTTTATCCCTGTGTGCGTGTGTGTGTGTGTTTGTGTGTGTGTATATATATATATATATATATATATATATATATATATATATATATATATATATATATATATATATATATATATATATATATATATATATGTGTGTGTGTGTGTGTGTGTGTGTGTGTGTGTGTGTGTGTGTGTGTGTGTGTAATTGTTTAATTTTTCTTCTATAAAGATGAATGTTGAGTTTACGAGCCTGAAATAAAATTGACTCAGGTTGAGGTTAGGTTGCTTTCATGTATACTTTACAAACATTTACAAAGTTCGTACTCCTATTTTCAATTCACAGACGATGATTAAAAACATATGTCGAATGCCAACACTTACCCCCTTCACCCCCACCATCCTCAGTACGGGCGGTAATTAATTAAGAAAAATAAAAAATAAACAGAAAAAAATAAGGTAAAAAATATAGTTTCGGGGATTAAACAAACGTAACTGGAACTTCTGTATTAGGTGTGTCAATACTACTACTACTACTACTACTCCTACTACTACTACTCCTACTACTACTACTACTACTACTACTACTACTACTACTACTACTCCTACTACTACTAATAATAATAATAATAACATGTTGGTGAGGTTGTCCAGTACGAGTGTGTGAGGTCTGTATCAGCACTGACCTCTGACCGCCGAGTACTAACTTGCCACTCACTCTCCAAAACTTACGATACAATGACTTAGTTCCTTCATAACACTGTCTAAAACCTTATAAGAAAATGATAATTTCAATATAAAAAAAGATAACTGATGAGGACTTTCTATAACATTCAAGGTTGTTCGTACACTTAAAACAGTCGTTCTATTTGAGTTATTACCATCCGGAAAAATGTGTGGCAACAAAACTCCACTACTCATAACTTTAATAATGCTGTACTCTAGTGTACAAACTCATAATAGTAGAAATACTTAAATACCTCACCATTAGAAGTACATAAGTTCATTAAAGCTTGTGAATAAAACAGAGAAAACCTAAACGAAAAACGAAGATATTTTACAAATCAGCCAAACATGAATAAGGATTTGTTTGAGGACAACACCCAAGATATTAATGTTTCCAACTTGAGACAATCGAAGCCAAGTCTTATGGAGTTATTTCCTCTTGTGTCACATAACTCAGGGAAGTTCTACAGCTTCAGGTCACGACAGAGGTAATCGGAACAATGAGCCTCACTGTAATAAAGGACAACTACCATATGATAACCGAGGGAGTAATGCTAGAGTCTGTATGGATGTCTGACTGTCTTTTCGAGCTATTGTGTTAACTGTGGCTTCGACTACCAGCCAGAGTTTTTAATTAATATATGTCTGAATCTTGGTGTTAATATTATATTGTTCTCTTAACGTTTTCTATAACAAAGAAAGTAGTTTATATTCAAATAGGTACTATTGTCTGAGATTTAATTGTCTTACTCATTCTTCCTTTCTCTTTTTCCCTCTCCTCCTCCCTCTCCCCCCTCCCCTTCCTCCTCTCTCTCTCTCCTCCTACCTCTCTCTCCCCCTCCTCTCTCTCCCCACCACACGCCATCCTGTGAATAAAACAAATTCAATTGAACTTCAATAATCTGCCGCTGAAAACGTCATGAAAACTAGACCAAAAATTTCACTTGCCAGCATCTGCAACAGAGTCTCAACACACTTACAGAAATTAACACACAACAGCAAGTAACAAAAGCTACCTGGCACTCAGCATGCTCGTCGACTCTGACCTAAATTAATATCACTTATTCTGGGACAGGTGAAGAGATTTTATCATTTATCCACAATATTAATTAACCCGAGAGTTAACTTAAAGCGGATTTAATTAATCGCTGTAAGTAGAAGCGGGTAAAAATTTCCATTATGCAATAGCGGATTAAGTTAGGTTAGGTTAAATTAGGTTAGGTTAGGTTAGGTTAGGTTAGGTTAGGTTAGGTTAGGTTTAATCGGGCTTAAAAAATAATGATAGTCTTCTGAGGAATCTTAACGAAAAGAAAATTAAATACTTTTCAGTTAAATTAAGCCAAAACAACATCAATAACCTTTATAGATAATAACAAATAACTCAACTGGAAGAAAAAAGCTGCAATAACCGAATGTTTGGCAATAGTGTTTGATGACTTTTTTAATTAACCCTAAATTATTTTTTCCTGGTGTGTTTTTGTGTTTTGACTCTTTGTACCATTACAATTTGACACAGGTCGTAACATACTCGCCGTTTATGGAGATTACATCGTACTAAAAATGCAAATGACTCCATTACTGGTTTATTAATTTTCAGTACTGTTAACACTATTTTATTTCAGGTGAGAGATGTTTCAGTTTATTTTATTTTGGGGGCCTTAAGTGATGATGCTACTGAGATATCGACTGAGTATATCACTGGGAGAAGTATAAGATAACGAAGGCCTCATCATAACAGTGTGTGTGTGTGTGTGTGTGTGTGTGTGTGTGTGTGTGTGTGTGTGTGTGTGTGTGTGTGTGTGTGTGAGCGGGTGAGATATTGTGCACCTGGGGCCTACAAACACAAGCCCCATCGCTCCAAATTTGCAACAATTTGGGCGTCTGCCAACCCGGTCGGGGTGGGGCAACGAACTCCTGCCACAGATTGTGAGTAAAAAGTATTACTACAACTGGAAGTATAACTACCACACTAGTTGTAACTACACTAATAATAATAACAATAACAATAACAATAATAATAATAATAATAATAATAATAATAATAATAATAATAATAATAATAATAATAATAATAATAATAATAATAATAATAATAATAATAATAATAATAATAATAATAATAATAATAATACCACCACTAATAATCTATAAATTTACAAATTGGTTAAGTAATTTGTCTTAAAATCACAAAAAAATAGGCGAATCATAATTATTATTTGTTCATAAAAACCCGTAATAGTTTTTTTCTGATGGTACGACAGATTAATGTTTTCTCTCGTAAAACTCGTCATCAACTCACTTGTTTTAGAGTAAATTCACCTTAACACGTTGCCCTTCAATTGCTGGGAGTTAGAGGATCACTGCAGCAATGACCTGACTTAACCCACAGCTGGTCTTGATAAAAGTGTCTTTAGCGGCGTATTGATGATGTTGACCTTTATGATGCCTTTGGTTAAGGTCCACAACTTTACTATGAGTGATGTTTTCCTCTTTCATCATAAAATAGTTATACAATCAACAACACAATTTAGAGTTAATATTCGCTCTTCTTACATGTTTGACTCTTTCCCTCATTAATCTATCTTTAATTTACATACACATACATTGTAATACCAAAGTGTACAAGTTTGGGACCTATGTAATATTTGTGTCGAGTTTCACGACTCTTACTACTACTGTTTTGAAGCTATGGCAGAAACAGACAGACAGACAGACAAACAGACAGAACCTCCTAGAAATATATATATTATTCAAAGAAAAATCGACATTGAAGAATTCTGGGGAGAGATTCGAGATAGACTTGTTTTTTGATTGGCATCCCGTGTTGACAAGCTTGTTCGGCGGCTCACACTCGATACATGCTACAGATGGGTCAAGGAGCTGGAGAGAGAGAGAGCATTAAACATATCCACACACAGACAGGAATATATACTGACTGGAAGACAGACAGACATACAGACATTGATAAAAGCTAACCTCTCTTAACCTAAACTGCTCTAGGGTGATCCTGACTGGGAGATGTGAGGTGGGTGTGGCAAGACCCGGTCAGTGGAGGTCGTAACATTAACACTTAAGAAGTTGTTCTAATTCTCCCGGATACAGATAGTGAGAACACACACCTTAAAGTGAATACCTCGTAGACACGGGACAATAGCCTCCTCCACAAGAACCTTTTAGATGGTTACAGTTGTGTGTGTGTGTATGTGTGTGTGTGTGTGTGTGTGTGTGTGTGTGTACTCTGTGCGTGTGTGTGTGTGTATGTGTGTGTGTGTGTGTGTGTGTGTGTGTGTGTGTGTGTGTGTTTGACTAATAATAAATTCATGGTCTTAGACACGTACACCTGGCCACAATTGTTGGACATTCTCAGATTTCAGCGAAACAACAAGCTTGAGAGAGTAACCCGAACACACACACTCTCTCTCTATAAATAAGAAACATCTATCTCTCTCACGTAACAAGAAACATAGTTGAATCTCAGGCAAAATAACCTCCTAAGACATATATTATTTGGGCATTTTATTATTGAGTTTTATTACTAAACAACCGATTAATACTAAGATATTATTTTAGAGAGAGAAAAATGACCCGATAACAGTGCTCTTTGGTGATCTTCAAATATATATGAAAGAATAACTAAACCTTCTCACAAAAACAAAAGACAATCAATAACATCTATTTAAATTCACTGTCATGTTATTGTCACTGGTAACAGGATACGATGAGGTGATAAACAAGAGATAAATGGTAGAATGAAACTTTAAGAGAAGAGGAATGACGAGTAGAAGGATAAGAAAAAAATGTAAAGGAAAAGTGTCGGTGGGAGCCATGTTGACAGTGAGGCGCTGAGGGTCATCCCGCGACATCCTCTTCATATGCTGGCCAAGAGGGGGACCTAGAGAGAGAGTTAAACACATAAGCGGAACACGACCTTTAAATGTCAAGAAAAAAGGCACGCAATTATTCAGATTGTCAACTTTGATCATCAAAACTCAAGATAAAAGTACCAACAAGGGCGAGGAACAAGTGTCAGAAAAGAATCAGGAACAACAGAGTGTCAGCATAGGGTCAGATCAGTGTCAGCAAAGGGTCAGAACAGTGTCAGCTTAGGATCAGGAACAACAGAATGTCACTAAGGGTCAGGAACAACAGAGTGTTAGCACAGGTCAGCAGATCAGATTACCAGCACGGACGGAGATCAACCGAGGCTTGAGGTGCAGCGATAATCGATACACCTGAGTATCTCCCTCCACACCTTCTTCACCTCCTGTCTCACCTCCGGCTGTACCGCCCCTCTTACCACCTCCTTCACTGCCTCTTTTCACCCTCTTCCTCCCATTCCTCTTCTCACCGTCTTCCTCACATTCCTTACCTTCCGCTCACTCTTCTCACCTTCTTCCTCACATTCCTTACCTTCCGCTCACTCTTCTCACCTTCTTCCTCACATTCCTTACCTTCATCTCACTCTTTTCGCCATCTCTTACCGCCTCTCTTACTCCTTCTGTCTACAGTTCCTTCACACTAGTACTTACCATCTCTCATCACCTCTCACACGATGTCATTCTCTCTCCCTCTCATTCACCCTAACTCTCACCTGCATCTATCTTTCATCACCTCTCACATGCTCTCATTATCCCTCCCTCTCATTAAATCTTTCACATCTTACCATCTCCCCCTCCCTCCCCTTACTACCCTTCACTACCTCTTACACGTCACTATTCTTCGGTTCCATCTCGGTGGTTTTGTATCACCACTTCTCACACACCATCCTCTCCCTCTCACCAACTCTCACCTCTCACCACCCATTCCTCCACTTCTCACACACCCTCCTCTCCCTCTCACCAGCTCTCACCTCTCACCACCCATTCCTCCACTTCTCTCTCTCACACACACACTGTAGACTCTCCACCTCCCTCTCACTAACTCTAACACATTTTACAATTGCTCACACACTGTCATTCTTCCTCTCCATCTCACCAACTCACCAACCAGCCTCTCACACCGACCTTCACATTAAGTCACTCCCGGCGGAAATCACAGTGATGACTCGTTCCATCTTGCCTGGCCGTAGAGACCCGTCGAGTGCATCACAAGACAAGCGTCGGCCAAATCAATAATCTGGATCAGTAATGAAACCAAATGATATTGAGACTGATGGAGCGAATCGTATTCAACATCCAGAACGAACTAATTTCTCACCCAGTTGAAGCGCGAGTGTGTGTGTGTGTGTGTGTGTGTGTGTGTGGCTGGTTGGTTCGTGTGACACAGTAAAACAGATTCGAAGACTCCTTGATTTAGTTTATGTTATCAGAGACTAAGGTTCGAGGCTTCTGAATCGTCTCACTTTATTAGAGAAGGTTCAAAATGACTCGTTTGATCTGTGTAGTCTAGATATACCGACTCAAAAACGACTTCAGTGTTTTTGTTACCACAGACACAGATACGAGACACTGAGTTTGATTTATTTCATCAGAAACTTACTTCATAATTCTGGTTTGGTATCCATGTGACCAGAGACACAGGTTCGAAACTCCTTTGACCAGGGAGACGTGACGGTAGATGCTTTGAACTAATCAACAAATCTCTTCGACCCAAATACACTACTAACGCCACGAGCCCAAGGGAACGCCGCTTCTCTCTTTCGCTATCATTTTTTTTTATCAAGAGTTCGAGGAGAATATTCCTTGCGGCAGAAATCATTCCACAATCAGGGAATAATATCGGGAAATTGTGGGCGAGAGCAGCAGCGTGGTGATGGCGGCGCTCGTCCCGGGAGACGTAAACATCATCGCGGTAAGATATGCAACCAGTCCTCAGCTCCCGGCAGTGATGAACCGGTTTGTATTTTGATTTATATTTTTTGTCGTAAATTTCTATGATTGTATCTTAAAATACACATAAACCTCATAAACGAAAAAAAAATATGGCAACATTTTATTCTATCATAATCCAACCAAATAATTATCTTTAAAAACAATCAAACAAATAAAGTGATTAAAAAATATTGTGACGAAAACAATTAAAACTATTACAAACTTTAACATTTTTATTCACGCTAGAGTTTTCAACACTTTTATTCTTATGGTAAATTGGTTTCTCTCATTTATTCAAAATATTTGACTTGGTCCAAAATGACAAATTCTTCCTAAATAACCTATATATTTAGTTTTGTTTTGGAACACAGTCTAACCTCCAAAGTTCAACGCCAGATAAATCCTTGCCGTGTTACTATTGGTGCTCTCCACATAATGTATGAGCACTTAGATAAATGGTAATTGCCTGATTTTGGAACATAAGCGACCGGCAACATACTTCACAACAGGTGCTCGCTTACCGCCAGTAAAGAGGTTCTTCGATAACTCACACTTAAACAAGCAACACTTAAACAGACTGGTTAAATTAGTTTTTCTTACTTCCTTTGTAAACTTTACTAAATACCTGTGATTTATAACAATATTTTACAGGTATAAACTAATGACAAAACTGATCTGGTAATGGTGACCAGACACGCCGGTGATCACTGCTAACATAATCTATCACAGATAAGGGATCTTTCATCCTACCTGTTATTTACCTGGGCTGGATTATCATGGTCTGGTATTAATCAAGATTTAACCTAGTCCAGGTTTGTATTTAGATGAAAATATATTAAATTAGTTATCACAATATTTTAACATTATTGAATTTGATGCTTTTACTTAACTTCTTTTTTAATTTCTTATTATTTATATTAATCATTTGCAGTTAAAAATGTCTGTGAGTTTGAAGTCTTTTTTGTGAATGAAAATACAACATTAATACCTGAGTACTATGTCTGTTACTTGTAAGAGTTGCCCTGTGTATCAGTATTTCTAAGTTATTGCTTTACATAAATAAATTCTATGGTCATACCCCCTGAGGCATTACAACAGGGCTGACCCAACACTCCCGCGGCACGCTCCCCCACGACACACTAATGCTCCCTCTCATTTATAACCGGAGCGTGACATCAGTATGGTTATGTCACCCTGGTCTCTCGTTACCAAGGCCACAACACACAGTCACAATGTTTATTGAACTGGAGGGTTATAATTATACTCACTGATAAATACTTTGGTTGTGTATAAAAGGAGGAAGACCAACACTGATTTATTCATTTCTAGTGCGACTCAGAACTAAATTATTAACGTGACATAAATATTTACTAAACAACCATATATTATTTTTATTAATTTTCTATTAGTTTTACTTTATCTGGTCGTCATTTATTTATATTTATCTCATTCTTCTTTCCTCTAGTTTTCTATTTTCATTCATTAATCATTTCCCAAAATTTCATTGTATCTTTACTGTACACTAACTTTTCCTTGACTCTCTATTACCAACGTATTACATAAATCAAACGACGTCAAGGAATATTTTCACTAACTTTGGAAATCTCATTAATTATAGAAATTTACCTTAATAACCCAAGTGTTACTAATTTACACCAGGAAGTCTATATATAACATTAGAGTAAGTAAGAGTGAAGAGTGTGAGCAAATATTACGTCTTATAACCCTTAGCTGACAGGGTGACCGAGAATTACCGAGGCAGAACTGTGGTTAAAATTACAGTGTCTGGAAAAAGTTATGTTATGTGAGGGAGAGAGTGAGAAAGATTTGGGTTTTGCATTTGTTTTGATAAATATTGGTAAAGATAAATATTTTGTGAGAGTGTTGTCCTGTTGGTTCGGTTCCTTACAGTAA
Organism: Homarus americanus; assembly: GCF_018991925.1. Taxonomy (NCBI): domain Eukaryota; kingdom Metazoa; phylum Arthropoda; class Malacostraca; order Decapoda; family Nephropidae; genus Homarus; species Homarus americanus. The sequence goes on along the minus strand of NW_024730095.1, from coordinate 544,529 downwards.
ATAAGTCGAGCCAATAGTTTCTGTTTACACCCAAAGGTAAACTATCTAGAGCCAACCTCATCTGTCTATGGTGAACTGTAAATAAATTGAAAATTATGATATCGAATCAACTGTCCCTGTCAAAGTTATCAACCTAAGACCAAAGGTTCCCTAGTTAACCCGGCATTAACTGTACAGACCTCAACAAGCGTGTTTAGATGTCACCAATGCCCTTCTTTACCCGTCCAGAGCTAATGACGTCATCATTATAACACCCATAAAACATAATTACTCTCTATCGAGGCTATTTACCCACACTCACTCATCATTAACCTGTAATCTTGATGTGTGGTGATTTTTCGAACTTAAGTAAGTATCATGCCTATGTTGAATAATTCCTGATACAAGACTTGTTGTTATGATTTAGTATTTACACTCTTACAGGCTGGCAAGACCAAACTCCAGTTACGAAGTTAAGTTTGTGTGTGTGTGTGTGTGTGTGCGTGTGTGTGTGTGTGCGTGTGTGTGTGTGTGATTACGCTTTCGCTAACTGCTCTGATTTACTATTCACTATAAGTTCCTAAATTTAAAAAAAACTTTTATTTCTTTTTATTAAGTAACTCCGTAAGTCCAATCTCACAGCTACAATCAGTGGAGAGCAACAGCTCCTAAAGTCTGTATAATAAATCAGCTCAGTGTCAGAGCTGTGTGTCTAAGTTGGCTCTCGCTGTAAACAGGAATGGTATCAGCACATCTTCCAATTTCCTCCACCAGGAGCATTAACAATGCAACAGTGGTTCCCGGCGGCACTAAATGGTACACGGTGGCACACAATATCACCCAGTGCCAGTCAATGATAGTGGGTGGCGCCCACCAGCACCGTAATAACACTAAGCGACACACATAGGCACCTACCGTCACTGTCACCCACCACGACCTGCTGATGACCACAAGCAAAAAGCGTCACCCAGAATCACTAAATGCTACTCACTATTATTTTGTCCCCCAACAGCATCACATGGCACTCAGAGGAACTCAAGTTCGCGCATACACGTCCAAGGCAGCCTGTGGGGCCACCTGCGCCTTGTGACGCTGGATGACGGAGATTCTTTTAGAGTCTGACATTCAGCGTAGTCCGCCTACCTTGGTGGTCCAGCTACCCACACCTCTGACTTAGCTATGGGGACCACACACCTTATTTAATAACTGAAATACGGCATCACTTACTTAATAATTTGGGGACTTAGACCATAGACATAAAAATAAGGACACAGCACCGTTTCCATACTAATTGGGACACACCGACGATTACTGACCATTAGGATATAGTGTCCTTTATTTGGTAATGGGAACATGGCGCCATTTATTTAACACTTGGGAGACGGACCCACTGACTTAATCATTAGAACAACACGCCATGACGTAACCAATAGGGCACGTCACTTGTCCATTAACTAGTAGAACATGGCACCCCGTAACTGCAACTTGGTCGGTTTTGGAAACATTGATGACGAGGCGCTGTTTGTCAGGCAGAGGATGGGGCGTGAGAGGTCACGTACATGCAAATACGTCTACACACCCACACATGTACGTCTATACTGGTCATGTGCACGCTCGATAACACACACACACACACACACATTTACTTTTTACTCAACACGGATATTCCAACCCGGAAAGAAAAACAAATGAGCATCAAGTGTACACGACCAGGGACGAACAAGAGAGGCAAAATACGGCGGCGGCGGCACATTCTAATCCCATTATCAGTGTTTTCCTCTGATATAAATGTCGGTATTATTATCAACAATCGTTCAACTGAGGCCGAGAATCTGTCCAATTACAACCATGCTGTGTCGAATAATTCAGCTCTCCAATATACACACGATGATTACGCCGGATAAAGACCTATAAAAAAAGACCACTAGCTAATCGCGGTGCAGATATTGGAGAAGTAATAGAGAAGCAGCTCACCTCTGAACACACCGATCCTCCCCACATTAAGAGTTTCTAGAATTGTTACCTGTTTGCCATGAGAAAATAATTGGATAGATATTTCAATTAGCGTAATTGTGGAGGCCCGATTTTCCAGCATTAATTGGAGGAAATTGCTTCAATTTCTGTTTACCGGGATGCCCTAACTTTGTTTCCCTCTCCTCCCTCACCCAGCACCCCCCTCCTCCTCCCTTATCCTCACTCCCTCACCCAGAACACCCCTCCTCCTCCCTTATCCTCACCCCTCCCCCACCCAGCACACCCCACCCCAATCTCATTACATCCGGTGATCGTCCCGCTTGTGGTATTATAAGTTCCTGACCTTAAACTGAATCACATGTACAACTGCCAGTCAACTGTCTCCTGAATGGGGATCTCAGTGTGATAATACAAGCTCGTGGAGTAGGTCTATACTGTTTGTTCTCTCTCATGCTGGAGCTGTCAAGAAAACATAAGAGTCATTAAAAGAGAAGGTCGTAGCTCATTACTGAACTCTCCTTATATGAACTTTTGGTGTCACGGACGCATAGACGTGTGGCAGCAAGAAGGTATCGATTCGTGGATACAATTATGCTCTAACGCTCTGATGAACACAAAGGCACGAGCAAATTTTTGTAAGAATATACCGAGAACAAAATATTCCTGTCTTTCTTTCGTAAAGTAAAAGTCTTCGTTATAATTCGGTCTCTCGTTAGCCATGAGGAGAGAACGAGTTATGTACAAGTTAAGGACGCACTAGTTTCCCTGAAAATAGAATTGTCACTGAATCTACACTGCAGTCTTGATCACAGGTGTACTTGGTCGACACCTAATGAGCAACAGGTAAATTAGCAATAACAATATTTTAAGCCCAAATTACACTGATTGTTTTTGTGCCTGTACATCGTGGCCGGTAATTAGGACAAAGGTGAACGTTATATAACCCAAAAGAGACTACCTTGTTTAGGACATTAATTAGTCAGCTACTCAGACCAGGCAAACTTACTCTTCTTTAGTAAACGGAAGATTAGATTCAGTTATTGATTAGAGCTTTTCTTGAACTTTAACTTAGTCACTGTAACTGTCTCTCTATCCGGTCCTTATAGTGATTGCATACCAGTTTATATCCATTGATTGCATTGGAATGGTATAAATGGCTTAAACAAACCTTTTTCTCCCTTCAATGTCTATCCAGTGGACGTAATAAAGGGATACACAGTAGAAGGATGTAATACAGGTTTCTCTATTCATCTATCCAATAGACGTAGTGTAGAACTATGATCTATAAACACTTTATCTTCCTATCCAGTGGTCGGAATGAAACAATAAGAAGGTATTTACAGCTCTCTCTATCCCACCTATCCCCCGTCCGTCTAGCAGCTTGAGAATGACCGAGTTGAGTATTTTTACCGTGGAGGTTCAGTGCTGCTCTGTGTTTGCCTACAAAAATACATTTTCTTTTCCCGTGCTGGTGAAAATTGTGTTGAGGGCGTGGAGACCCCAATATTGCCCAAGTGCCGTAATATATTCTTGCAACAAAATATATTAAGCTTAACGTTTTACTTTAAGTGTAAGCAAAAGTGTTTATCAGTTACAGGGGAGGTTAATGTTTTCTCGCATGTTTGTTTATCCTATTTTGCTGAAAAAACAAAAACAGGTAATAATAATAATAATATGAAATGATGATGTGTGTGTGTGTGAAATGATATGAAACTACAACATCGCTAAACAAATAATAAATAATAATAATAATAATAATAATAATAATAATAATATTAATAATAAATAAATAAATAAAATAAATATATAATAATAATAATAATAAAATAATAATAGTAATATGCAATAATGTATAATAATATATGTAATAAACTGAAATAATAATAATAATAATAAATAATAATAATATAATAATAATAATAATAATAATAATAATAATAATAATAATAATAATAATAATAATAATAATAATAATAATAATAATAATAATAATAATAATAATAATAATAATAAAAATAATAATAACTGAAGAACAAAAATAGCGTTCAAAGAGCTTCTTTACTAAATTGACTAATTTTAAAATTTCCCCTAAGTTAATAAAGCTTATCCAACTGATGTAGTCTGAAATAGAATAATGTTGATGGACCTATTGCTAAATAAATCACTAGATAATGTCTGGGTGACTCCCACTGTAAGCGAAGAAGGTGAGAATCAATTGTTAAAGTTACCCTCATGCCCACTGCTGGTGGTAACATTTTTCCGTAGACAATTACCATGCTAAGCCATCAAGGTAAATAAGTTTTCAAACACTTTAGTCCAGGCGTGACGGCACTTACCACGGTAATATCCTCGCAGAAATTGATTCATTAAGGTGACAGCTTTCACACGTGATGGATTTACGACGCAAATTCTGCAGAAATCTCCTGCAAACTTGGCTCATAAACAGTGTGTGAGAGTGAAAATACGACTTGGTAGCCAGTCCTGCCGTCACTTCTGCCTTTACTGTGTGTTTGTGTGTTTACTGACAGCTTGGATGAGGATGTAGCTATAAGCTCGCCCGGCTATAATGTACTACCGGTAAATCTAAAACCGTCAACTAATAACACAATAAATACTAAAACCAATGAATAAATATAGTCCAACAAGTATTAGTGTCGAACTATTAAACCAAAACTGATTAATTCCTCTCGTAAATATAAACTATTCAGTAAAAACTATAAGTCTATGAACCCAAGTAATTGTTTTTTTACTAAAATAATGATAATCACAGCCAGGCAAAGGTCAGGCGTAAGTCTGTGTGTTTCACGAGCTTCTCTTTATAAAGTAGAAAGGAACGCCAGTCATTCCTTATAGTTTATACTGAAGTTCTCATCCGATTATCCTTCTCTATTAACTATCATATCAGTGGTTTTCTCCTCATCCTATCATTTATTCAATATTTCTATCGTTTTATCATTTTCTTCCATCTTTTACACTCTCAATATGTCTATCTATATTCTTGAATCCATATTGAACTTGTCATTCTTACCGTCGCTTTCTCCCTGTCATAGATTCATACTAATAACTGGTATTCTAAGACGCTTCGATCTATGATGGAATGTTAATGGTACCAAGAATAACAAACCGTATTTACCTAACCCGACCTAACCTAACCTGCATCAAAGCACACAACCAACGTCAACCTCCTCGATATTATACAAGAATTTTATGTCAACTCGTCATTGAAAAAAAAAATAAAAAAATAATAATCAATACGACACAAGGATCTAAAGTAAAAGTCAACAGAGAGGAACCATTACAGACAGTGGTGTTGTAAGGTGTGTCTGGTCTTCTAATACAGTACTTGCTCTAGTGTTCGAGTGGGAAGTACTAAAGATAAGAAAGACAAAAGGAGCCATAAAGGAGCCACTGAATCTCCCTGTCTCTCAGTCCATTTTCTCTTTCTTCGGTTTCTCTGCCTGTCTGTATTTATCATAATATCTGTCTTTATTATTTCTGTCTGTCTGTCTGTGTCTTCATTTTCTTTTATTGTCTCTGTCTGGCCATATATTTCCTTCAACATATCAATTTTACGGTGCTGCAAAAAAATCATGTTCGAGAAAATACTAAACATATGACTTTTCTCGTGTTTACTCTTGGAAGCGGTAAAAATAATATTATTTTTTACGCGGGTCATATCATTCATCCATAGTTTACTTTTCCTTCTTCATAAAATAATAGTATGATAGTGTTAGTGGATTAATGCTACTAAGGTGGTCACTATCTTATGGTCGAAATATAGGAAATTATTTACGTACAAGATTTATGGAATTACCCAAATATTATTTATTATTTACCTGTGTAACTTCAAGATGATAATTATTTCCTTGTTTATTTATATTTATTGATAATTTATGCATTTATTCATTTATTACGCTTATCTCACCTATAAGTAATCTACCTGTAACAACGAGGTATGGTTATTTATTTATCATTATCATTCTTATTGTTAGTATTATCATAAGATTAAACCTTACATTATCATCTCCTCAGAAACTATTGTAAGGCAGCGTCCGTCCTCCTGTCTGTCTATCTTTATGTCTGTTTGTCTATGTCCTCTACCGATCGTTTCAAAGCTAATGCACCCCTGACCTGGTCGACCGAGGCCTTGAAGAGAGGAAGTTCGGTGCTATTGATTGGGTTAAGTTCCACCTGTGTTGGCTCGTGAGGTGTCTTGTACTATGTAAAGGTGTCGCTCTTTTTTGGCTGATTCTCTTATTTTCCTTCATTTCTCTTTTTATAATATTCTTGATATTGTATTTGTCGTCTCTTTTTGTTTTATTATGTTTATTCCATTTTTGCTTTTTGTATCTAATCATCTTCTTTATTTATCTTCTGTGTCTTTCATTTCTCTTTTCTGTATCTCTTTTTCAGTCTTTTCTTTGGGTCTTTCCAATAGTCTGGGATTCTGTGATTCTTCCATTTTCCTCGATACAGCTCATATTCCTTCTCGTCCTGAGCTGTTTCCAATAGTGTAGGTGTGTTTGCCGTCCGTCCAATTTGGTTCGTTATATCCGTAAGCGTATTTCCTTACCACGATGATTACTGGAGGTGTTGAAGCAGAGTTGTGTCAGTGTTGGTTCCATAGGTGACACTGTTGAAGGTGTTGAAGCAGAGATGCGTCAGTGTTATTTCCATAAGTGACTCTGCTATAGTGAGGATCATTATCTCGTATGACTCTAGTATTTCCGGTGGGTGTAAATGTCTCTATAAAAATCCATATGTTTGTGATATACATTATGTATGAATGGGTGAATGTCGTATGTATATATGTATCAAAATATGCATAATATGTATATATGTATAGTTGTACTTTCACATAGTTATATTTACAATGATATAAACTGTGTGTGTGTGAGTGCTTTCATCCATGCATGTACGTATGACTTTTTACTATGTTATATTAAAAAATAAAATAAACCTCAAATAAAAAAAAGTAAAACATATGGACACATTTCTACAAAATTTCCAGAATTCATAAAACACAATTCCTAGAAACTTCTCAGAGTTACGTGCGAGCAATGAGGGTCAGTGTGATTGAACTTGGTCATACTCGAATAAGTTCTAGGTCAATGTCAAGAAGAATTTGCTAAGAGTGTTTTTTCACGCGTGTCTGATCCTAAGTTTTTGCTGGTAATTTTTGTCATGTTTTTTTTTTCACATTTTTCCAGTCGTATATAAATAAATTTGTCATTATATTTTGGGAACTTCGTAAGAAAATTCGAATTCTTAGGTCACAATATTTATACTATTTTTGAAGTGTGTTACGCTGAGCTTTATCAAACCTGCCTGTGACTTGCAATTACTTCTTTTAAATCATATTTCTAAACTTTATTTCTGATCAAGTTAATTACATCAATTATTTTTATCTTTCCCATTTTAGATATTAATTTCAGCTGGTCATTATATCACTCTTATATTTCTTAAGTTTTAGCCAAGAGCTGATCAATAGATAAATGACTTGAGAACTGAGTACAGCGCACGACGATCCTGTTAAATGGAAGTATCGCGGTGTAGCTGGGAACAGTAGCGGTGGCGATAAAAATTCTACGGATATCACCCATCACGTTTTACTTACTCGCCCGTTGTTAACATATTCCTACACCACAGGGAATAATTAAGATTATTGTCATCACTACAATAACCAGACTTTGTGATAATTAATTAATAAACACAAAGTCTCCTTCACATAAAAAAAATCAACAAAGCAAAGAAGGCAAGAAGAAAAGAATGAATAAAAAACATCAAGGGGACCAACAGCATATATTAATAATAGTCAGATATGTGAACATCCCTGAATGTTTCGTATAGCAGTCAGGTATACTGTCAATATAGATACGGTCATAAACATTCATATCCCAGTCGGCGATATCCTGCAAAAGTCTAGTGTTGTATCCCAGTCAGGTATGATCTTGTTACATTCGAGTATGGTCTTGTCACAGTCGGGTATGGTTTTGTCACATTCGGGTATGCACGTAACACAGTCGGGTATAGTCTTGTTACAGTCGGGTATGCACGTAACACAGTCGGGTATAGTCTTGTTACAGTCGGGTATGCACGTAGAACAGTCGGGTATAGTCGTGTTACAGTCGGGTATGCACTTAACACAGTCGGGTATAGTCTTGTTACAGTCGGGTATGCACGTAGAACAGTCGGGTATAGTCTTGTTGCAGTCGGGTATGCACTTAACACAGTCAAGTGCGTCGTTCAGTGTGACTTTGAGTGTCCTTGAGTATGGGTGGGTGTGGTTGAGGGAGGCGGGGTGTAGGTAGCATGCCATGTTGAACTGATTGGTGAGGTCTGTTATGTGCCAATATTCATACAATCTTGTTTCGCCTACGTCCATGCAGGATTGAAACGAGAGGGCGAGCCTTGACCTACAATGATCAACTCTCCCCTTTGTCCATCCTTCATCACGATCTCTCCTCCTCTCATGACAAACTTAAGGAAGGTGAGCCACTGGTACGATGACTTAGAAATGATGGTAACCCTAGGATGAAATTCGTCTCAGTTATCTATGATTCTTGTGATTAAATTTTGACCTAAGCAGCTTAACCCGTAGTGAAAGGTCATGAAGGGTAACTAGAGACGATGACATGACTACCGGGAGTAAACCAGAGTCAGTTAGTGAGAGAGGATGTAAACATAAACACCTGTAATTAACCTTTGTGGAGCCCCCGTCCCATTAAGATCAGTCTTGAATCCATCTAGCATCCCACCCTGATCCCCTCCCCCCCACAGATTAAGAACCACTATACTAGGGCACAAGACAAGAGCGAGTAAACCAGATAAAACTTGATTATATTTTTTTATTAACATTAAATTCCCTGTATTTTGATTCTGAAATCACTTATTAGTGAGAGGACACCAGAATGATTTTAGCAATAATTGTTAATAAATAAGAATCAAGTAAATGAAAAATATAATTATTTTACCGAAAGTAGAGTAAAAGGCGCTGAGGCCACGATACACTTCTGGGCGTCATACATCTACCATCTTCATTAGAATCTGTATTATTTCACATGTTCCTACTATCATTACTATCATTATTATTATTATTATTATTATTATTATTATTATTATTATTATTATTATTATTATTATTATTACTATGATTATTACTATTATTATCATTATTATTATTATTACTATGATTATTATTATTATTATTATTATTATTATTATTATTATTATTATTATTATTATTATTATTAGTTTTAGTGAGAATTATAGACCTTTTACTATAAAACTGTTCCCAAAAGAGAAAACAGCTGAGTACAGCGCACGACGGTCCTGTTAAATGGAAATATCGCGGTGCATCTGGGAACAGTGGCGGTGGCGGTAATAACTCTACGGATATCACCAATCACGTTTCACTTACTCGCCCGTTGTTAACATATTCCTACACCACATGGAATAATTAAGATTATTATTATCATTACTAGTATTAAAGTAACTAGGCTTACGTGGAATTTTCGTGAGTGCTGTGTGTAGCCTTGGTCATGTAAGTCTGAGGTTAAATAAGGTTCTTCTTCAAGGATAATTGCTAGCAGAATATATTAGCGACCAGAATAGCCGGTCATTTATTCAGGTAGTGCTGACTTAATTAATGTATTTACCACATGCAATATTCTCATGTTAGAAAACACTATTAATTTTAATATATTTGTCTTTCACATGAAAACGAGATAACTGGTGTGAGACTCCAGGTCTAGATTCAAAGGTAAAATTCTGTTTTTGTGTTTACGAGTTAACAGTGTAAAGAAGACCTTTATTTAACTGTGGATGATATTGGATCCTCCATGACAAGTAAAAATTGCAGGAGGTTTAGAGGATTAGCATGATAATGAAAGACTATCACCTCTGCATTACAGTAAAGTGTTACAGTAAAGATAATTTAACCCCTTGTCGAGGTTCTAAGTCTATCAGGGACCATGACTTTGGTACGATACGAGAAGACATTCATTATAGAAAACAACGTAGATATTAATAGCTCGGGACTGCATGTAAAAGTTCCATTTCCACCTACAATACGACACTTCTCAAGAAATACCTACACTACGACACTTCTCAAGAAATACCTACAATACGACACTTCTCAAGGAATACCTACAATACGACATTTCTCAAGGAATACCTACAATACGACACTTCTCAAGGAATACCTACAATACGACACTTCTCAAGGAATCAAGCAAACAGTAGTTTCCTTATCGACAGTTGGAAGGATGGACAGAAGGTAAACTTGGGGAACATTTGATTCATTCCATTATAAAATTTCGATGGTGATATTCTGAGCAAGATAAAAATTAAGAAAAAATAAGCCCTGGTATAATGAAGAAGGATGTTAACATATTCATTGTTTTCGAAGGTGAATTTCAACCATTGCCATCTATAGAGCGGTAGAGATTTGAAACTCCATGTGTCCAATTCTATCTAAAGGCCCATAACTCTCTGCCATCTCTCATAACCCAACAACTCCACAAACAACAACAACCCCACCTCGCCTCTGACACCCACTACAACTTACATCCTTCCAGAAACACACCATCCACCCATATTTTCTTTCACGACTAAATTATACTAGCTTCATCGTTTTTAAATAATATAACTTTTTCTATTATTCTTCAAGGGAGCTATTATCATATATATTTCCCTTAGTATCAGAATTAATGATAATAAAATACCTGTAACTTCATTTTTACATTCAGTACCTGGGTGATAGACTTTAACCTTGTATATGTGTGGTTTTAGCTACACTTAGGACTATACTGGAATGAGGACTTTTACTTGTATGTGTTCTGATGCTTTAACATGTTGGACACTATTATAACAAATTCCATAAGACATGTTCCTCTATAAACGTAAGGTATTTATAGTAATGATAGTATCAGCAGAGAGAGAGAGGAAATGAGGAAATTGAATAAAGAGAACAAGAGAGAGAGTAACGAAGAAGCAAAAGATGAATACTATAAAAGGAAGAAGAAAACTAAGAGAAAAAGAGAAAATATTATCATCAGAAAATAAGTATAAAATTACTTGGATTTTCAATTTGCTTCAGAAGAAAGAACATTAGTGTCGTCCTCATGACATAGTGTATAAATATAGTGAGGTAATAACTCCAGCTCTGGCACAATGGTCATGAGAATCATGTCCAAACGTGGTGAGTCTACCGCTCTGCAGACACGCACAGGTAAACTATACGGGGGCGCTGGTGAAAAATTGTCTGTCTGTGTCTGTCTGTCTGTGTCTGTGTCTGTCTGTCTGTCTGTCTGTCTGTGTCACAAAAATTGATACACATAAAATACATTAAGCCAGCACCAGAAGGCGACGAATGTGAGTAAAAATATTCGTGAGTAGAACGAGAGGTTAATTCGGTTCTCTCTCTAATCTTCGTCTGAGGCTTAGGATGGTCTGGCCTTATCATACATCCTAATTATTTTGTTATGCTTCTCACCATAATAGTGATCCCGAAATAATGCTCATTATCATTGAAATTGTTCTTTATTTCCGCAATTCTAGACAGATTAAATTTGCGAAGTCATTATGAAAATTATTAAATCAATCATATCATTATTAACCTCTAAACTACTCTCACCCCTGTTTAAGTTCACGTGTGTCTTACTGTTTACTGATATACTCCTACCTGGATAGACACTCATACAGGTGAAAGTAACTAACGTCCCATACAAGTGAGAAGCCGGTGTGAAAATTACTTGGTATTTATGAAGAATAAAAACTTACGTTCCAGTGTATATCGATTCGGCAGTGGTATTGGCAGTATGTTTGAGTTCCCGATACGAGAATATATCAGTTACATAGATACGTTAAATACAGACATGTACTGTGTGTGTGTGTGTGTGTGTGTGTGTGTGTGTGTGTGTGTGTGTGTGTGTGTGTGTGTGTGTATGTGTGTGTGTCAGAGTTAAAGGGGTAAAGATGGATAAGAAAATTTATCTTTTACTTTCTTTTGATTTTGCATCTCTTATCCTTTCTCTCTCCCTTCCCCTTATGTCATTCCACTAACTTCTTATCTCCTTATTCGTTCTTTTACACAATTCTTCTTCGTCTACCACCCTCCCCCCCCCGCCCTTCCCTCCCTCTTCACCCCCGTACTCACTACACTGTAACACACATGCTGTCATGATTACATAAAACATTGACGAACTTTATGCAAAACCCCAGATTCCCATAATTCATGGAACAATGTATGATTCTGTTTTCCCCTCCGGTTTAGAACGAATGCCGGTTGTCTGATATGCAGATCGACGTATTTTATGCAAATTTTCAAAAGTTTTGCATATTGCCTCTATGACTTTATGTGAATATTGCTGTTAATAATTTTTTGAAAGCCGCTCTCATTTCCGTAGATAATATATTGGACATTCTATAAAAAGAAAATGTGATACTAAAGGCAATGGTAATAGGTTTAGATACTATTACTGGCTTTTCACCTGTAATTGAGCATAATCCCATAGAGGTAAATTTCACTTGTGTCAATAAATGTTCGGATTGTGATCAACATAATTCAACATATGTAAAAAAAAATGTGAGAGTTCGCTATAGTGCAAACTTGAAGTATAATTGTCGATAATTATATAAATACACATATGATAAATATTTTACACACACACACACACACACACACACACACACACTTATGTGTACACGTAATCCTTCTCAACACTATATTATGTGTATACTAAATAATACTGGATATAAGGTTTTAATATTATTGCAATGCTCTTGATAAAAATGAAGCTCTTGCATTAATTCTTATCCTATCCTATTCAGCCGTAGATGTGTTCTTAACAGCCCTCGTGGTATGAAACGCAATACAGGAAATCTTCAGAACTGTTTCGTAAACGTCTATGTTATTTTCATATGTCACTAATTAAGGAGATTCAAGGAGGAACAAAAAATATTTTCCAGAGAAACCAGACTTGTGTATACGCTAACGACTAGACATATTTAATAATAAAAACAAATCGGAATTTATCACATCTCTGTCAAACACGTCGGTATAATGTGAGTGTGAAGGAGTGAGGATATTCACCTCCATAATCAGTACAAGACGTCATCAAGGCTCCGTCATCTATAACTTAGGTCTCGTCTTTTACGCTCCTTTAGGGTCCACCGTACAAGGAGTGGTGTCCCGGGGGATTTTCCGACCATCTCTTCGTTAACAAGCACGCCTGGTTGATATTCTAGCTCTAAGGAGTCAGTTGCGGAAATAACAAGCGGTGAAGACGCAAGGAAGATCGCCATGAAGAAGTATATTTTGTTTTGAGTCTGCAGTTGAAGTCATACTCACTGAAGGTGTATGATACCGTTGTGCAGCTCACACTGTAATGAAGTTACGCTTTACGACCACTCTAGGAAGTATATTTTTCCCGCTGTGGCAAGAAGGGTTTGTGATGGGTCGGTTTCCGCATACCGCTTACAGTATTGGCTCGTCATCATGAGGCGTGTGGGTGAAGGTAGAGCGTCTGCCAAGTTACTGTAGCGTCACCTGAAGCAACACGTTTTAAAGGGAACGCAAGACATATATACAATCAGTAACTGGGTTCGTCCGGCTACCTTTGTCAGATATACATATAGTAAAATACTTATACTACATAACATTCAGTCAATAAAAGTGAAATGGAATTGTAATCCCGGATGATCTGCGGACTTGTCTATCTTTTAGTCCTAGTCTCCTACATGCTCTCCAACTGTGGCTGATACAACAGAGGTACTCCAAGCAGTCCTCACTGTACTGCTATGGACACTCGTGTGACTATGAACAGAATGGAATAGAGGAACATGTGCAGGGACGAGAGTGATACTGGAGAGTGGCTTTTTGTATATAGACAAATAGATTAGTTGACAAGTTTATCAGTTTATCAATAGATATATAACCCAGTAGAAATATAAAGCGATTTGATGGTTACAGCAGTCTACCTGTATATATATATATATATATATATATATATATATATATATATATATATATATATATATATATATATATATATATATATATATATATATATATATATATATATATATATAATATTTTTTTGATGGGGGGTGTGGGGCGTTCTAACTCTCTCTTCTCCTGGCAACTTGATAAATGAGGGGCCATTTGTCCGAGCTTTAATATCTTAAATGGGAGGTTTCCTCATTTCTCCACTGCCCAGCCACCTACACTGATACTACGACACCAGCACCGGCTGAACTACCTGTAATGAAGTTATTTTTTATGGTCGAGTAAATAAACAAGATATTAAAAGAAATATATCAATATTATTAATATTTTGCAATACTTAAAAGAATAAAACCATTGATATAAGAAATATATAATAAAATATAATTATCCATGTGCTTAGATTTTGAGTACTTGAGGGCGAGTCAAACTTTCCTCGCGTGCTTCTAATATTTTATCTCTCTTATGAAAATGTTCTCAGACTTTAATGACCCCTAATTTGACCACAAATTGCGCAATTAAAATATTTGGGCATATATTTTTTTCACTGGGTACAAATTTTACAGAAAAGTTTGCAAGTTTATATGATAATTGGACTATTATGATTCCCAAATTGACGCATTTAACACCATAAGAACTATTATCTTTTTACTCTATGGCAAAATTTTACCCTACATCAGTTCCTTTACGATGATAATTTTTCGAGCTAAGGTTTTTTGTAGCAAAGTTTTAATTGTTTACATTAAGGAACACTACATCATCAGTCATCACCCAAACCTTCTATTCTTTTGTATTAATTTTCATAACAATATCGCTTCATATCCTTCGTTAAATATCTGTATCTTATCATTATACCTACTTCCTTGTAATTATTTTGCAGACACTATTATCGAACTCTTCCTCAACATAATATCCTATCTAGAATATAATGTTTTATCCTGAGGTGATGCAGTGTCCTTTAGTCTGCATAATGTCCTCTCGTGAATACAATATCCTTTCTCCTGACTGTAATGGCCTTTTCTAAATACAACTTCCCTTTCTAAACTTTATC
The DNA here is from genome assembly GCF_018991925.1 of Homarus americanus. Classification (NCBI taxonomy): domain Eukaryota; kingdom Metazoa; phylum Arthropoda; class Malacostraca; order Decapoda; family Nephropidae; genus Homarus; species Homarus americanus. The sequence continues at coordinate 529,518 of NW_024730095.1, read as the reverse complement.
ATCTCCACTGAACATAATGCCCCGTACGAACGAATACAATTCTCTCTCTCTTTCTACAACATTATAATCTCACGAATCATAGACCTCAGTGTGTATCTGTGCTTAAAGAGATATATCATTACTTTTTACTGAACATTATTATACTGGTGTTATATTCTACAGGTTAAATCATTCTTACATCTACTTATCCCATCTGTAGTTTAATTTATTCTCCTAATCGGTGTCTATTAATACTGCGGCCCCTTAAGATCGGAACCCATTAAAATAAGAGCACTAATTAGTGTTATTATATAGGAAAATGAATATCTTTTATATAGAATGGAAAAAAATGCATTCTCTCTCCTCCCCATTTGTAATTTTCTTTTTATGTGCTTCGTGGGGGTAAAATTGGGCCTCTCTGTCTGTTTCATTGTTGTTGGAATGCATTTCTCCACCCTGAATTCTCCAGGTACAAAAATATTGCTTATATATTTTTAGTACCCTTTGGAAAAATACACTGGTCGTTCTCGTCGCTGTTGTAAAAATATCCACCTTCAATTTTCTGATGTATCGCTGTGTTGTCTGTCTTCCTATTTCTTGCTTTCTCCTGTTATTGGAAAGCTATACCATCTCACCTACGTTTTTAAGAATAACATCTGCTCTAAGTCTATGTCAAAAAACAGCTGAGGGTTTTCTTTGTTTTGTTTTTAGAATCACCGTCTTGGGTTTTTACAAGTGTTGATAAGATGAGTGTGTTTTTGGTCCTTATTCCAATATATATTTTTTTTTATGCCACTGGATTGTCTTTGCATTTATCTCCCGCATTTTAATTATGTTTTATGCTGTCATATATATATATATTTTTATGGTATATGAAATAAAGTAAAGGATTATCGTGAGTAAATTACTAATGTGAAAAATAGTGTTTTACTGTAGGTGTAGCCATTTGGTACTATCAGTCGATTTAATGGTTCAGTTTGTATGGTTTTTACAAGTAGATTTTTTTAACAATGGAGGAATGTCTTATTTTAATGTATTCAGTAAGCTAGGTAGATATAAAGATATATTTCGAAACAAGTAAGCTGGACATTGTTGTAACAGAGCACAGTGGTCGTCAAGAGAGGCCGCACCTGTCTAATACTCCCGAGGCTAACGCTAAGAAACCTGGTCTGGGTCGGCTAAGATCCGGGTGGCAGTAAGTTGTCTTAATTGTAATAAATAGCCGTAGAGGTGGGCGGGGGCGGCCCAAATACACTGCCGCTGAGATTTATTGTTTTTAATAACAGCGACGCTCTCACTCCCTTGTGGCCACCTCACTCCCCGGACACCCAACGTCTGGCACAACTCCACGATCTTCAGCCTCCGGGGAGAAATATTAATAGAAGAGAATATATATATTTAAGTCCATATCACTGGGTCTGTTCTCCATTATGTATGACTGCGTGGGTTTATACTTTAATTTACATATACGTACACAGCATATAAGGTGAAGCAGTGGCCGTAGAGGAAGAATGTGGGAAGAATGACAAAATTCAAGGTTTGATATTTACAGTAAAAGCCGTATATGGGGCGCTTACTGTATAAATTCTCACGATGAAGGAATTTTGAGGCCGGGGGAGAACTAAGGGTAATCTTGAAGAGTGATGCAGTGACCTCAATACTGTACAGAAGTCTGAGGATATTATAAATGTTTGTTTTGGTAGGAAAGATGTTTTATCTCGATATAAAAAATGGACTGTTTCTCCGTAACAGTCGACAGAGGCAATACGACGATGTATAATTATTGTTCCTAATATTACACACTATATAACGCACACAGTATACCTTATTACAACACTCGCCTTACCTCCACGGTGTTCGTTGTTGAGGAAAATAGTGAGGCACGTAAGAGCCAACTAGGTCAGGTTGTGACTGCAGCACAAGTTATGGCAAAACTTCGTATCAGTTAATCTCGAGGTTTACCCGATAAAAAACCCGATAAGAGTGTTTTTGCAATTTACTGGAGATTATAAACTCCAAAGAGTAAAATTCGTGATAAAATTATGCAACGGTTAAACCCAGAAATGATTCAATAACAGAATGAGGGACGAGAATATTTTTATATGATTCTGGTGGATGGTATCATGATCGAGCCACGAGCAGCGGAGTGTGGTCAGCAGGTGTGGTAGTAGTGGTGGCATCCGTACCACACCCGCCCCTTGTACAGTACTAGTCCAGGACCAATACAGTACGTGTTAACTATTCGGACTGAAACTATATTGAACAGTTAACTAAATATTTATATCTTACTTGTCTTCGTGTTTGTAAAGAAATTAATAACACAAACTGAGGAATAAACAGAAACTATTGATAAATAAATAAATAAGAAAAAGAAACGAAATAATTTAGATAAATGAGGAAGTAAAGGAACATGAACAATAATAAATGTATTGCAGGCAACAAGCAGGTTCTTGTCGGCTCTGTTTTTTATCTGGAATTTCTAATCCTAGGAACTTGGCCCCGAGTCACCAGACCTTTAATAAAAGAATATAATCCACCGACGAGGCAATGAGGAAAGAGGAAAGTCTAGCAAAATAGTGGCTGGTCTTTTACAATGTTTCTATAAAGATTGAGCACGCTACTACGGGTACTACATCTACTACTCTACTACTACTACTACTTTCCTGTCACTCTGAATCGAGACAGGCAGGCAGGCAGATCCCATGAAAGAACTAAATATATTTACATGAACCAAATATCCATAGCACTAGGTTTACGGCCTCAGCAAATGTATTAGTTTGTCTCAGCCAGAGTAGTGTAGCTGCCTCAGTCTTCACGTGTTCATGCACTATACTGCGTCAGAATAAAGCTTTTAGCTGACATCAAAGGCCTGAAGTGTTCTTTATAGTTTTCCATCATATTTTAACGACATTAATATGTTTAGTATAAAATATATCTCTCTGGTTAATCATTATTTTTGTTTCCTGTTTTTATGTATATTTTAGAAAAAGTCGATGTTTTTTGTGAGTATAGGAATCTGCATGTCTGTGTAAGTTTGTATGTCAGCGTTTATGGATATATCTGTGAAGTAGATTGTTAGTCGACTCATGAAATAGAATATCCCGGAAATAAGAAAAAAATATATAATTAGCAGGTCATCCCACACACGTACAGGTAATACTACTCAGGTGCTTGATAACACCTGCCCACACAAGCTAAATTATCTGAAATTTTCATGTTTTTTGTTGTATTTCTTTTACAGGGAAACTTAAAATCGTACGCTTCTATTCAGCTTTGTGTGTGTGTGTGTGTGTGTGTGTGTGTGTGTGTGTGTGTGTGTCTGTGTCTGTGTGTGTGTGTGTGTGTGTGTGTGTGTGTGTGTGTGCACTATCGTTAAAGGACCTTTAAGATACTGTCAACAGTTTTTCCATCAAGATAATGTCAAAAGTTCATCCAGAGCAGGTTGGGTTAGGTTAGGTTAGGTTAGGTTAGGTTAGGTTAGGTTAGGTTAGGTTAGGTTAGGTTAGGTGTGGCCGTCAAGAACACGTCAGAGGTTGCTGGTGAGTGTCAGTGGATGTCGTCCATTAACAAGAGACCACCAAGAGGCAGTAATCACATAATACAAGATTAAGTCGAGGTAATTCCGGCCTACATAAGCTAAATTCGTTAGCCAAGTCTATTAAAACCTGCAATTAGCTTCTCCTGGGCTAGCTTTTACTGCTATTTATGTATTCATTACGGCCGTTTGATGTATTCTAACTTCAATTACCTCGGCTGAAAAAACTTTGGGTCCTTTTTAATGACTTGCTCTTAAGAAAAAATATAATATGATTTACTTCCATTTGCATAATTTTTATATGTAAATTCGGACTAATCTTTTGCTGTACTCTATGTAGTTCACTGCGCCGTAGTCATGGATACTATTAATCTAGTATTTTACCTTCTGACACTTGTTTGGTTTTATAATATATGATTTCCTTATATATATACTGTATATATATGGAGCACAGTTTTGCTTTTAGCTATGACAGTTTGTGTGATGTGTGGATGGATGTAGCGACGAATACTGAATCAATGGATCACGAGCTGAATGGTTTGGGGACTTTGTAGAAGAGAGACAGAGACAGAGACAGACAGACAGACAGACAGACAGAAAGACAGAGCGACAGACAGACAAACAGAGTTGTTAACTTATATGAATACAGATTGAGCGGAGTGAATATTAAAGCAACGATCAAAAGAACTCTTGCCATTTCTAACATTAATTATTGAGTGAGACAGAAAGAGAGAGAAAGAACGAACAAAAAAAAACATTAATTTTACCTCCTGGCGTTTCAGATATATATTTTTTTTTAGGTTCACATTACTAATTGAATCTTTATTTTCTCTTCATGAGCGGAAGTAAATGAAAAGATAGAATTCATGAACTTCAAAGACATTAATCATATTTTATAAAACTTTACTAAAATATTGTTAAATAATTCACCTGAGCGTTACTGACACCTTAATGTTAAAAACAGAAAAGTTGATAGAGTTCTTCGCGAGACAGTTTGCTTCCGTAATATGTTTAATAGACCTGATGTGTATCTTAGTAACGTTGAGAGTGTGTGTGTGTGAGTGTGTGTGGAGTTAATAATCAACGTTCATGTAGATTTGGTCACTCAGTCACGATAATTATCTAATTTTGTACATTTACTTATCCCAGGCAAATGACATTTAAAATTGATTTGCGCGGGTATAATTTTGAGGGAAAATTAATTGAAGATTTTAAAATATTCAAATTATTTCTGTGTATCGACTAACAGATTACTTGTGTCTGTCTAATGGTGTCAGTGGTGGTAACTCTTGTATTTTAATGTTATAATTCCTGTCACCTCACATCACACCTGCATAAGAGACGAAGGCGGCATCTGTGAACACTTACGTTAATTACCACTACCCCCCCCCCTCCCAGTAATCTGGTGTCAGTGACGGTAACACTTGTCATGTGAGGGTCATAACTCCTGTCAGCTCACGGCTACAGCCTCTCTGCTTGGTGTTTCCTTTGAAATGTTGACAACTTAACACCGAGTGACTAGACGCAGGCTAACGGTATGATGAAGAGGTGAATTACCTGCACCTGACATACAGTAGGTCACTAACCCTGGTACACTGATGACCTCCCTGGTTAAACATGTACGGTGAGGTGGAGTCACGCAGCACCTGACAAGTTTCCGTCTTGGTATTTACCTCAAAACATTAGCTTGTCTGTCGGGCAGGTACCAGGCACATGGACATGAAAGATCTGTTGCCTCGGGCATGCCGGCCGCTGCTAATCTGTACAACCTTTGCATTATATATATATATATATATATATATATATATATATATATATATATATATATATATATATATATATATATATATATATATATATTTATGTGTGTGTGTGTGTAACATATAACTGTGTGTATATACTGTATATTGCTGCTGGCACACTCACGTCACACGACACGACAAGAGCCTCCACTCTCCTTTCCTTTCTCTCCCGTAAATTTTACTCTTCCTTCACCTTCCCCCTCTCCCATTTCATTCTATTTCCTTTTCCCCTGTACCCCTCACCCAGTTATATTACTCTGTCTCTCTCTGTCTTTGTGTTTCTCTCTTTCTCTCTTATCTTTTCTCCCTCCCAACTTTATTCTCGGTGTTTAATTATGTTTACAGGATCACCTCCATGGCATCCTGTAATGTCATGTGGTCTATGTTATCCTTGTCTCTCTCTCTCTCTCTCTCTCTCTCTCTCTCTCCTTTCCAGCGTTTATGATTTTTATTCCAGGACGATATAACAAAAAAAACTCGAGAGATCTGAAAAAAAAAACTTAAGCAATAGTAAGTTCTCTTTTATCTCTTGTTTTCAACAACAATTTTTTACTCGATATGAAAAGAGAAAAAAAATCTCATTCAGATTACTTTGTAAAATATGCAAAGAAGAATTAAATGATTTTTATTTTTATTTTATGCCGTAAAATATAAGGCATCAGAGAACATATTACTAAATCATATAAAAAATATAACATATTGGGAGGACGAAATTATACCTTAATCCAAAACACGATCTAGTTATATAGAATGAGTTTGAATTGGATATTGAAAACTGTGTCTTATATATATCTAACACCAATACATGTATATTAAGCTAGACACCCTCACTCTAACCTTACCACCTGACCTTGTAGAGTTAAAGTGAACTTATGTAACTAAAAACCAAGTTCATTAATCGACCTTTTTTATTCCTTACACCAATGACTAATTTTTTTTACTCAATTTATTTTCACGAAGCTGCAAGGGATTTTATTTTGGTGAGGTCATAATGTTCGTTTTGACTTGTGTTCACGTGACCCTTCAGCGATATAAAGGTCATTATCATATGTTAGAGTGCTGTTGTTATTTTTCAACTCAGGCGAAAGAGCATATAAATGTGGCAGTCATAGCCGTGAGGGGTGCATCGCTGGACAATTTCTGTGGCTTATGTGGAGTAGAGAAAGTTGAGAAAGAGAGAGAGAGTAGAGAGAGTAGAGAGAGAGTAGAGAAAGAGAGAAAGAGAGTAGAGATAGATAGAGAGAAGCAGGGACAGTAGAGAGACAGGCAGACAGACAGACAGACAGACAGAGAGAGAGAGAGAGAGAGAGAGAGAGAGAGAGAGAGAGAGAGAGAGAGAGAGAGAGAGAGAGAGAGAGGTGGACAGAAGTAAAAAAAACATTAACACAGTTTTATATTCACATAATGCACACACGTCTCTCCCAGTTTATCCAATATGTATATCCACCTTTTAAAAAATAAATAAATAAAATAAAATATCCAATTGTAATTTATTTAGTCTCTACATCGAATCCAAATTACTTATAGAATTATCACTTACATAATGAAATAATATTTTGTATAATATATCAGTTATGACAACAGATACAGGCCAATTCCAACAGAAGTTTATCCCTGTGAAAATACCTCTCTATCTCCCTCACTCCTCCTCCCCCCCCCCCTTCCAACCTCACCTGAGAATTCTACATGTTCTTGTATCTTTCAAGCACCTCAGACTCGCTACTTACGTGTACTGAAAACAGAGAAGCGAAGCACAACAGAAGATTCAAGTATTTTTCCCCCTGTCAGAATACTCAAGAGAAAGGAAAAGACAAAAAAAATATGCTCAAGACAAGAACAAAGGAAGGGAGAGAAAATAGGGTGATAAAAAGAAAGAAAATAGCTGATGTTGACAAGTACTAGAAGAAGAATTACTAAAAAAATAAAAAAATAAATCTCAGCTGGTCGGCACAAGTAAAAGATGATTGGAGAAAGAGAAATAAGAAGAATAAATAGATAAATAGACAAAAAGAATAACAGGAACTTTCTATATTTCCTTATAAGAGAAATAATAGAAATCAACAATGAAAGATTAATGTATTTCCCCTCAGTGTACTCAATAGAGGAAAGAAAGACACAAAGCAACGGAAGATAAAGTTAGAAATACAAGGAAGTCTAGACATCTTTTTACACGGACAAAGAGGAAGATAAATGTTAGAAGGAAAGAAAAGATAAAACACAAAACGGGGCAGAAGGAAGAAGGAGAGAGGAGAAACGAAAGATAAACCAACAGCGGGGAAAAAAAAATTCACACGACACCGTACGTAACACAGAAGAGATAAGAGGAGAACAGATTGCAGACGAGAGAGCGTAAGGAATAAGAGACGACAACAATAACAAAAAGAATTATATATGCAATCATCAGATGTTCTTTGTAAGTGAGAGAGAACACGAGAAAAATAAGATAAGGAAAAGAAATAAAAAAAACAAGAAACAAGAAAATAAAGAAACCATTTAAAGATATGTGATTTATATTTGTGATTTATATGAAACTCTCGACTGTGGTAAAGTCGGGCAAGACCCACCGGCTGGGCGGGAGTGGGGATATAACCCAACTAAGACATTATGAGAGACCGACAAAAAATATATAATTCCTCCGTGAAGAGAGAGAGAGAGAGAGAGAGAGAGATAACACCACATATGCGGAAGAAACATTTTAAATAAAAGAGAAAAATCCTTTCCCCTGCACCACGAATAACGATTTGCGAACCCATACACTACCCCGAGATATATGAAAAAAATAATAAAATAAAAAATATAACAGTGAAATACACACAGATCTTTTGGACTAAAAATCAGAAACTAACAAATATCGGAAGATCAATTCTTACACCTCGCCTCGATCCATTCTTTCCACCGAGGCGAATTTCTTTACCTTCCCCTACCCCCTATCCCTCTTCCCACTTAAGCAATATCCTATTGGAATTATCATTATGCCGTGAGATGAAATGACGTGGAAGATGCAGGCGATCATCTTCCCCTGAACGGCTATTGAACGGAAAAGGAATTTATCACCCGCTATCATTATACAGTTATCGATAGTGAGATACTTTTTGCTCTTCCAGCTTCGCCCTTGATATCTTAACCAACCGGCGGCGCTGGGACTTCTGGGAGAGCTGCTGGGTGCCTGGTAGCATTTTAGGACGTTTGCTGTGTCTTAAGTTCACACCACGGAAGGATCTGTTGTGTAGTAAGCTGACACCACCGGCGGGTTGATTGTGTTATAGCCTCATATGGTAAAGTCGACTGTATTGTAAGTGAAGGTTAAGGGTGTTTTGTGCTCACACCACTCATCTATTATGTTGTTAGCTCACACCATTGGATGAGTTTACTTTACTGTAACGTCATGCCATTCGATATATTTTTTGTGTCATAGATTTTGATTTCCTGAAGTATATAGTTTGCTTCTTTCATTAACACACAGTTGAAAAATTTGAAAAACTTGTTTAATGAAATTTTTTTTTTAAAGAAAACTTGAACCACAGGTGAAGCGGTATGAATGTTCACCTTTACTGCAGAGTTCAGGGGACAGAGTATACACTTTTCCGAATGAAGACCATCAGATGCATATCAATTTATAGGAAGCCAAAAACTCCGTGACCTATATTAACTTACGCACACGCACACGCACACGCACACACACACACACACACACATAAGACCAATAATAACGTAAAATTGTTTTCTTATCTCTACTGTGTGTAATAATAGGTGTACATGTGGATGGTTCAGGCAGAGAACACCTGTACGTTTTTCTTCACGAGAGTTTCATATTGTCGAATCTTTTAACAGAATATTGACTCTATTCTCTGTATAGTTACCGAGCTAGACGATGGAAAAACGAGCAATTTTTCTCGTCTTGTTTTATGCCGTAAATTTCCCGGAATGTATTTATCCTGTAGTCAAGATGAGGACATCACTCGCAGCTTCAATGATCTAGCACACGTTGCCACATTTACTGCTATTAAAAAACACTATGACTATTAGGGAAGAAAAGTGGAGCATAGAGTGTAGGTTAGAATTCTAGTGACGTATGTTAAGAGATATAAAAGTGAACGTTAAAGGATATTTAGACCAAGGCAATTTGTACAGTGGGTGGATAAGAGGCGGTTCAGTAGCGAAGGAATTTGGGGGTTTGGGAAATTTCTACAATGATGAATAAAATTTCCCAGCTCCTCCGACCATGAATGAAATGATGGAAGCTCAAATAAAAGAAGAAGTGGGATCAAGGACTATAATAGTAATACGCTAAAGATAATTCATAAACGATCTTTCCACCACTGTACAACACTTCATTTCGCTACATAGACTATATATCGATTGGCTATACGTACTGTAAATATGTATATGATTGCTATAAGTAAGACACCATACATAGACTAAGAAAAAATATATTTTGCAGTGATTTTTAGCAATTCTTTGAGATTACTTATATTTGTTTTGCGTGTACTAGGGTTATTATAGAGGGAATATAAAATAGGAAGATTATTTACAAATATAGGGAACTCGTGCCGATAAAAATAAATGAGACAGTAAAAGTTTAATATTGTGATCATCAATATATTTCTTATGTACGGGTCTTATAATAATGCCGCTATTAAAAAACAAAGATATAAGCCTTTCAAGTTTAAGATAACTACAATCATGATTTTCACAGTACTCAAGACGAAGCACAGTACTCCACTCAAGACGAAGCACAGTACTCAACTTAAGATAAAGCACAGTACTCAAGACGAAGCACAGTACTCAACTCAAGACAAAGCACAGTACTCAACTTAAGATAAAGCACAGTACTCAACTCAAGACGAAGCACAGTACTCAACTTAAGATAAAGCACAGTACTCAAGACGAAGCACAGTACTCAACTCAAGGCGAAGCACAGTACCCACATAAGCAAGTGTTAGTAGTGGGGAGCGAACCTTGAATCTGACTATACAGGACACTATCTTTCTCAATCCCTCCCCACATCTGTCATTGTGTGTGGGAGAAACTTACAAATGTACATTACCATTAAATACAACAAGTTCAAAATGAAATAATATAAATTAGAGTTGGAAACCTATTACAAATTTAAGTTATACATTCATGATGCATAATGTATAATGAATAATCAACCTAATAGCTACTACCATGACACATAGTATTATTACTTTTGAAATGTGTGTACGAATGTTAGTAATATTTTTCCCACAATGTCTACAAAAAAAAGGCAAAACTGTATTCATCATAACTAAAAAAAAATAATGTTTGTAAAGTTTAAAATTTATTCCACTTTTTTTTCTTCACTTTTTAATATCCTCTCTTTACACAAGAAACAAATGTCTTCTTATTCAAGTACCGACACAGACACCAGTCTTCAGGGGGAATATCGCTATTACATGTCTCCCAAACTGTGAATATAATAATTTTACCAACACAGGATGTGGTTAAGGTGTGCTCCTAACTCTGTCGAGGCGGGGCACAGAAACACCAAGGAAAGATGACAGGAGAAACATAAGACACGTGTTATGTATCTACAGCGTCAAATGCTTCTTGGTCTTGATTAGTTCCACAACTTGAGCAGTTCCACTATATATTAACACACACAGATGTTCAACAGATTCCATATAATGAACAGTTCTGAACGATGAACAGTTGCACTCACATTGAAAAGTTCCATGCGTTGAACAGTTCCAAACATTTGAACTTTTTCACACAATGAACAGTTCTCATTATGTTCCTATTTAGAAAAGACAATAGGCGTAACCAACACTGTGGCCACGACATCCCCAAACTCTGCGTCAGTTGGACAGAAAACTAATGAATGCGACAGCTTGACCATTAATTAGAATCGCTCTCTTACTTCTTGAGCTTTGTGTTCTTAACTTGAGAGATAAGTTTAACTTCACGTCTTCACTCAGTAAAAGTTTTACATCGTAAGTCACCTTTAAAGTTTCTTGACTTATCTGTAAGATTTAGGGGATAAAACTTAACTTAGTGTGTAAGTTAAGATACATAAGTTGAAATGTCGTCTAGCTCATACCAGTACTGTTTGATCACTTAATTCAACCGAGAGATATTAAACAAAGCTCAATAAAAGACCGTAAGAGATAAGATTGATCCATTGATAAGCTTAAGAATTGGAGATGAACGGCGACCAAGAAGACTGGACAAACCCCCATAACCAAGAGAGATTGAAAGAGGCTTAAAATATACTTGATCCCTCAAAATGCGAAAACCAAGAAAGACCGAAAAAGATCAGAAAATGAAACCAATATGTCATTGAAGAGATATGATATCAAAAGACCGAGAGAGATTAAATTGGACACACACACACACACACACACACACACACACACACACACACACACACACACACACACACACACACACACACACACACACACACACACACACACACACACACACACACACACACCTTCTCATCTCGTTTGTTACAGCCCAGCGATGTCTTCTAGTTTTTCCTCGACGACTGATCTAATACACAGGGAACCTAATAACATTCACCCACTCACAGCTGACGAACGGCCCAGTGGGTGTGTGTGTGTGTGTGTGTGTGTGTGTGTGTGTGTGTGATGTATATAGAATTGTATAAATTCACTTTTCCCATCAACCGCCACGGAACAGAAATTCGCCGTCGAACATCAGCCCGAATATCATATATCAAGGTCTGTATAGCTGCTGGACCAAACATATATGGGCGGTGTTACCAGAATAGAACCCGATTATATTTAGGTATTACCAGATTACATAAAGTCACTCTTATTCACCCCCCAAAAAAATCATATTCCAAACTTAATTAAAATGTAATTTCACTTTACAACAGCGGCCATGGTATATACATTGAAGTAATTATTCATTTGTGTAAATTCTATTAGCGCTTATAATGCACAAAAATATATGTCACTATATGTCACACTATATCATCGCACTGCTCATGTGATGACTATTGATTTATGTGATGCTAAGATTATTTTGATTATTTTAATGGTAACAGTAGACTGGCTCTGGAAGATGTACTGTACATTATTGTTTTTATTGTTTAAATTTTTATGATACTGACATACCAATGCACTGATTACTCTCTCTCTCTCTCTTGTGCCTTGATTAATCAAGTAGGAACAAGTTATATATGGAGCCTACGCACACAATCTTGATTCAGTGTCACACATTCACATGCATACACATGTGCACAAAAACTTGATACAAAGACACGCACGCACGCACTCACATGGACCTATTATGGAGAAACAATAGAAAAGCTACTCTTCCGCTGATACACTTCCTCTTCCTTTACTCTTCCATCTTCCTTCTCCACATCTCTTATTTAAAAAAAAAAAGATTCTTGCAAGTTGCAGGCTGGTGCTCGTGCAATATTGCCATGACGAGACATAAAAATACACTAAATTCCATGCAAGAAACCTTCGCGCTTCTGGTCTAGGGTGTGGGGGTGGAGGGTGTTGGTGTGTGGGGTGGGGTGGGGGAAGTGGGGGATCGGTGTGTGGGGTGGGTGGGGGTGTGGGGGATGTGTGGGGTGGGGTGGGGGAAGTGGGTTGGGGGATCGGTGTGTGGAGTGGGGTGGGGGAGTGGGTGGGGGGATCGGTGTGTGGGGTGGGGTAGGGGGGCTGGTGTGTGGGTGAGTGTATGGGCGGGCATTAGTGTGTGAGGTGGGTATCATATAAAGACCAACTAAAACACGTTTCCTTAGTCTTTATAACCTACAGGTATTGTGTGTGTCATTCTGAGTTCAATGGCTTACAAGGGAATCAAAACACATCATTATCATAAATTGTGTTTAAGAGAAAGGTGGAACAAAATACTTTAGATAAAATATTTCCTTTGAGTTATTATAATGGAATATCCGATTACCTGCTGAAAATGCTCTAAAGAGTAGTTACATCAGCTACATACTATATTAGGCAATGTATAAAGAGAGAAAACTGAGGATAAAAGGTATGACTAATAAAAACAGAAGGATTAGAAAATAGGAGTAAATATGACTGTACGAGCTTAGGATCCTTAGTGACATGTACAGAGAAATATGCAGGTTACAACTCCCTCATGTACAACTGCACACTGTTTCACCTGGATAAGTGTTTGTATTTGTTCAAGTTCTCGTGTTAACAAGATGTCTTCACACACACACACACTATGAAAATCTCTATATAGGAGAATATAAAAGAACAATGGATGGGAAATAAAGAAGATTTATAGAAAAACTTCGAGTAATAGAACTACACACCAGAGCAAAATATGACGAAAGATAATTAAACAATATCAAACCACCGTAAACCAACAAGAATAAACGAAGAATAAGTAAGTAAAGCGAACTATGAATAATAAAGAACAGATATTTGAATAAGAAGGCCCTGACTGGATGGCATCAGTGATTCTATTAAGTTTTCTCAAGAGGCGGCCAGGGGCTTCCTCCTGACTCTTATCGGAAGACTTGATGAAGCGTGTCTTAAAATTCCAGGCTGCTAGAGTTCTGTTTCTTCCGTCATTTATCTTCAGCGTTTTAAACATAGTTCTTATTTGTAGTTCACTTGGTTATAGAGGAATGTTATTTATAGGTGTTGATATATAGAAGTGTGTGTGTGTGTGTGTGTGTGTGTGTGTGTGTGTGTGTGTGTGTGTGTGTGTGTGTGTGTGTTTTATCTCTCGTAATTTTTTAAAATGTTGTTCGAATGGTGTATTACTAACCTTGTTATCGTTTAAAGACCTTCGTTGTTGAAGCACAGTAATAACATTATAACAACAGCTCGCTCTCTCTCTCTCTCTCTCTCTCTCTCTCTCTCTCTCTCTCTCTCTCTCCTTCCATTCCCAACTTGTAAAATTATCATGTATTTTTTCCATCTCTTCCTTTTCTTTTTTTAGCAAACCTATTCTAAGATTAAGATAGAGAAAAAAAAAATTTTTCTATTATTTTTTTCTAAGGTTTAATTTATTTCAGGAGGAAGCTGGGTACAGGCATTTTATATTCCCTCTTGTTGTCACATTCTTCCCCTCCAAGAGAAAGACACACACATTCTTCTAGCCCGTTTGGAATGTGTTTTTTTCGTGTGTGTGTTTTTTGTTTTGCATTTTCTCCTCTTCTTCTGTGTTTCTTTCTCTCTTTTGGTTTTCCTTTTCGAAGACGGGACAAGATCACCACATTCCTTCCTCGTGGGGCAAGGTTCTTTAGCTTTTGTTTATGCTAATGGCAGAGGGTTTTTTTTTCTTCCTTTTCTTCTTTTCTTTGGCTCTTCTTTCAGTTTATTGTTATCTATGTTTGTATTTCTTTCGTTCTTACGCTCTTTTTATTTTTTTCTTTCTTCTAATCAGTTTATTTCTAGTTTGTGTTTTTTTATAGTATTCTTTTAAGTGCCCCAACAGAAGAGGGTTTTTTTCTTAGCTCTTATAATATTGATATTAATAACAACAAGAACAACAACATTAATAATAGCAATAATAATAGATTAATAATATAAAAATAGCTAACTAATAACAATAACAATAACAATAATAATAATAATAACAATAACAATAACAATAATAATAATAATAATAATAATAATAATAATAATAATAATAATAATAATAATAATAATAATAAAATAACAATAACAACAACAATAATAATAAAACAACAATAATAAAATAAACAATAATAATCATTCTATTTATCATCTTCATTTTATTTTTGTGTGAGGTGGTTAAAAGAGGAACAGAATCACACAAAACCAAACAAATAATGAGAATAAAAACAGGTATGATAAAAGTAGAAACGAACAAATAAAGACAAAGACAGCAAGTGCAAACAAACCTTATCTTAATATCCGTCTTTATAACTTCCATACTCGTAAAAAAATAAATGCGTGTGTTTTTACATTCCAATTTTCTCGCCTTCCTTACCAGTGAGCATAAGGGATGTATAATGAGCGTGGAATGATGACCCTAATCTCATCAGAGCGTTGGCCGTGAAAGTATCGGTGAGGGAATAAGGTGGAAGTCTAGACCAGAGGAGGTAAAAGAGGGTGAAGGAGGGAGGCAAGACTGGATATGAAAGCTCTGTCAGATTCGTGTCTTTAAGAAGGCGTATAAGTGTATCCAGCGTCAGATTGGATTTTTTTTTTTTGACGGCGAAACAGGGAATCTTGAAGAGAGTTTTAGTCTTAAAGATTGAAGCGTTTTTTTTTAAGGTGAATTTAATTAGAGAAGGATAGATAAAGGTGAGTCTCATTACTGGAGTATTTTATCGTGTGTGTGTGTGTGTGTGTGTGTGTGTGTGCCACGAGAGACATAGGTTGTAGGTCGCGTGAGAATATTGATGAGTTACGAGGATTTAGGAATTGTTTTGCTAAAAATGGCAAGACCAGGATGGAACCTGTCTTGTCTGAGGAGTGAGGCTGTACACTTGACAACCTTAGTATTTCCCAATTTAGTTGAACTGCACCCTGCCTAGAATCACGTGAGTTTATATCTCGAGTCAAATGTGTCAGACTTTTACAAAACTGAAGAACACGTCGTATAAAAGAGTATTTGTTCAAGTGTTGCATTACGGTCCAAGTCTGGCACCGTTATGTTGTGGATAAAAATGTTCCTCTTAGTTTACTTGTTTTCAAATCTAATTGTATAACTAATGAACTATTTTTTTTTATTAAAGGTTACATTTCTTCTTGGATAACCAACAAGGTGTAATGGATTTTATCTCATATGTTAGTCAAAGGTTGTTTGTGTTGACAAGTTATTAATCTTTAAAGTGGAATTGGAGGGTCACAGCTAACATAGTTTGTATCTCTGTTATCTTCACCTCTGTGTTCTTTCTGCATAAGTGGCAATATTGTCTAAGATTAGCTGCCCCCACCCCTACCCTCCCCTTAAAGATTAATAAATATTTTTTGGTTGTTTGAGTGAGAGAAGCTACTAGAACCTGCGGCTGTAATGACTTAACCTAACCTAACCTCACCTAAACTTTCACATGTAACTATCGTAGCGCACCTTCTCCTCACACCTCTACTCTCAGATGAACCTTAACTCAGTCTCTAAAGGGATCTACTCAGCCTTGAGCTTTATAAGAAACTCATTTTTCTCTTGTGTATTTTTACTTATTATATTTCTTCAATACTTTTTCCTGATACTCATATAATACTGTTTTTATAATTGCTGAGGTTCACTTCCACCGTTTCCTGCCGTCACCATCCCTGACAGTGGCTTATCAGTGACCCGACTGTTATTTCCAGTCTTTTATTACTCTATGTCCGTCTTAAAACGTCCATTACTTTGATGTTCAAAACCACGAAGAAATCCAATTAACTCTCCTCTATATCAACCCACCAGTGTTAAAACATAGCTACTATAAACCTTCTCCAGCCTCTCTCTCTCTCTCTCTCTCTCTCTCTCTCTCTCTCTCTCTCTCTCTCTCTGTCTCTCTCTCTCTCTCTCTCTCTCTCTCTCTCCTCTCTCTCCACACTTTGTTCTTCCTCATGACCCGGCACATCCAGGTGAAGAACAGAAAGAGTCCTTTTGCTATTCGTGTTTCTTTGACTCTTTAAAAGTGCGAAGCAAAAATCACCCGAAGGACTGAGAGTGTCGTCGGCTGCCTAACCTTGTGTGTAGCTGCTCTTGTTGTTTTGTTGTTCAAGAGAGAATTCAAACACATGTTTTATTTTTCACAAGATGGTCAAAACAGGTCACCAGGTACTGCACGAAACCAAGGAGTGTTACTGTCCCGTTCCGTTCTGAAGACAGATAGCTTTTCCACAATTGTACTAAGCCAACAACACAACGAAAATCTTCCCAGCCGAGGAGGAAGAAAGAGACCCAGACCACCTCACGCCTCCGGTGATCAACACACGTACCCAGGAACCAGGATATATGTGTGGCCCTCAATAACTGCCATAAACTGCGGCCAGGGGCTGGAATGTGTACCCCGCGGGGATGTCAACCATGTGAGGCAGACAGCTGGAGGGAGCAAACCATCTAACTCTTTATATTCAGACTTATTCTAGCGACCCACCACACTAGCTACCATATCTATTCCTATATCCATGATTCATATGATGTTATTATTCATATATTGAATATTCTGGGGATATATCATTCCTGTCCTAGAGAATCAAAAGATATATTCCTCTATTCCTATACTGATCCTTGGCATGATATATTATTCCTATACTGAGAATCTACAGCACCATGTGTCAAATTTATTTCAATACTGTGGCCTCACGATTTATATTATGTATAAGAGTGAGATATAGAGCGAATATAGGGAGAGAAAGAGAGACCGGGAGAGAGTGAGTGAGAGACTAAAACACAGAAATTGAGAAATGGAACTAAAATCAACCAAAGGGGAGGGAGAGAGAGAGAGAGAGAGAGAGAGATCAGCATAAAAGCCTTGTCATGTTACTGGCGCGTCATTTTAGCGAGCTCCTTACATTAGGAGGTTGAGCCTCGAGCCTCCCTCCCCCATAGCCTATTCGTCTCTGTCACCAACTCCGAAAAAAATATATAGTCGACCCGTCTCCCAGCTGACACACTAAGCTGAAAATATCCTGAGTAATCCTCTTGTGATACCTTTTAAATACAGAGTAAGATGGATATAGATGTGGGCAAATATGTGTCTTGGCGTGCGCGTGTGTCTCTTTGCGTGTGTGTGTGTGTGTGTGTGTGTGTGTGTGTGTGTGTAAGCCTAACAGGGAATACAACTATTTATCACCCAAATGGACAGATGGGTGAATATATGGAAGGATGGATGGCTTCCCTAGTAAAACTCATCCACATCCAGATCCATAACATTAAGAGTTAACAATACTAGACACTCTCAGCCTGACCTTCTGTCTGCCCTGAGAGGAGATAACACCAGTTCTCTCCACCAGTTGCTGAGAGAAGAGAGGAGGAGTGTTATCTCAATACCTCAACACTAACATGACCTTTTTATGTTGGATCACCAGTTTTGTACAGAGTTCTTGAATGCCATATTATTAATTATTAGCCTTTATTATATGAAAGTAGAATTGGACTGATGATTCTTTTAATTATTTTCATTAGTGTGGTCTTAAAAGTAAAAGTAGAAATAGTAGTTGTAATAGCAGTAGCAGTAAAAGAAATAGTAGTAGTAGCAGTAGAAGTAGTAGTAGTAGTAGTAGTAGTTTTATCAGTATTCCTATTAGTCCACAGTGGCTTAGCTTCACACATAAAGTATCAATATAGAAACTTTTAAACCCTAAAATATAATGTACTAAGTTCCCCTTCCCCCCCGGTGGCCAGGATCTGAACTCCACGTTTTCTCATTAAAGATAAAATTCTCTGGACCCAAAAGTTGTAGTCAGACGATCCAGACAATCAACACTGCATAACTTGCTATTTCTTGGAGTCAACACTGCTCTTCTGTGTGTGTAGAGCAATATAGAGTTAGAGAGAGAAATACTGAGAGAGAGATACACAGAGAGGGAGAAAGAGAGAGGGAGAGAAATAGAGAGAGACAGACAGATAGACGAGAAATACAGACAGAAAAAGAGACAGACAGATAGAGAGAGAGAAAGAGAGACAGAGAGAAAGAGAAACAGAAAGAGATAAAGAATGAGAAAATTATATATTTTACGACAGAAAACTTACACACAAACACCCACCTTTATACACATTTGCATTCAAAGACATATTCAAACACACACAGATTCACTGATACACAGGCAAATATACACTCACACATACATACGTGCACACACACATACACCCACACACACACAGATTTTCTCATGTACACACACACACACACACACACAGACACACACACACAGACACACACACACAGTTAGAAACCAAAATGAATAGCTCTCTTTTCAGCCTTTCAAAATTTCCCGCTTCTTTAGGGCTTCCCGACCATTCACGTGGGTACTAATACCCTATACCATATTAAAGGGTTCACCTACCACACCACCTCCTCCTCAGACGTTCCCAGAAGGATTACAGATGATTCCTATGTCGCGTAAAATTTTATCTGTTTACGAACTGGATTAGTTTTGGAATTGGTGACCTGATTTCATTTAAACCTAACCTAACCTAACCTAACCTAACCTAACCTCATCTCACCTCACCTCACGTAATTCATTATTTAAACCTATAGTATCATTTATCCCTCAGGTAGATAAGATTACAAAGTAGTTATTAACATACAGGTAGACAATGAAGAAGGTGAAGGACCGTGCACACAACCTCTTGAACAAAGGAGAGTGGCATCAACACACGCAGCTTTAATCCTCGCTGGAACAATGAGCAAATCCTTTCAAAAGCCCGAGCTTAAAAATAGATTCCCCAGTCTCCAACACACATATATAGTACTATTAAAACTTGCGTGTGCACACCAGAGGCTGACTTACAGTAGTGCGGAGGACGCGGCGGGAGAAAACTACTGGAAAATATTTACAAACAACTGAGTAAAATGAAAGTAATGACGAAAATTGAAAAAAAAAGTGAAGATAATAATAGTAAATGTAAAAAATTAATCAATATATAAAAGAAAAAAAAAGAACAATTACGAAAAAAAAGCATGAAAAATGGGGAAAAATTTGAACGTATCCATTACCTTAGTAAATATCACTCAGACACGAATTATAAATTTATTTGTAGGGATATTCTCTTTCTTTACCTATTTTCCAAAGCTGACGTTCAGGAAAGAGGAAGGAAGGTTCTTTGATATAAAAGTTGGCTCGGTCGTCCACTGAGAGTAAAATTTGATGGTGCCGGATTGAATGACAGCCGGAGTTTATACTTTGACGGATACCTCAACCCCCCCCCCCCCAAGAGGGATAGAGACAGGCTCATTACATCCCATTTACCTCCAGGCAAGATGAGACGTCTGACTAAAGCTTGAAAAGGGAGGTACTGTACAGTCCCCTTCACTGGCGCGTTTACAAGGGATCGTCTGGTTTTGTGCAGTGTGGCAGCGCTGTGTACAGAAGGTAACTCACAATAGAAAACAAAATATGAAATCAAGGTAAAACAATATTAAAAGGAATATCTCAATGCAATGATTTGTGGAATGTTTATATAACGAGCCCCTGTAAACGCACTAGTGAAGAGCACAATACATGGATGTATAAATTTCATTGAGAGGTCTATCGATATGTCTAGCTCTTCATGATATACACAATATGAAAAGATAATTAAAAAGCAAGAATTCACAACTTGAAGATGAGGGGTCAAATCATTCGTCTGTTTATTGTTTACGTGTCTCTCTCTCTCTCGTCCACTTGCTCATCTTACACAAGACGCACCATATCAGTCTTGGTGGACGAGATCTATCTTCCAGTGTAAATAGATTCTTTCTCCCCAGCGAACATTTTGGGTAATGTGTTGGACCAAGCAGCAAGGAAAACGCAACGAGAGAGAGAGGGAGAGAGAGAGAGGATTTCTTTCAAGATAATCATGTCACACGGAATAAGCCCTAAAACGTAACTGAGGACTTTTGCCTAATTGAGATATAACATTTCTCTGACGATGTCTTCCCCGAGATTAGATGAGACGGCAAGTAGGTGTGGAGGAGACTCAGTGGTTGGGTAGATAGTGTCATACCCGACTTTAATTTACCAGGAGTCTTCGTCTCTTCTTGCTATATTAAGACCAAGTAGCTTGAGGTAATACGTCTTCTATTAATTATTTTTATTGAATCCAAAGTGTTCCCAACGATATCTTCCCTGAGCTTAGAAGGTAATTATCGTCCGAGATGTGTGTGTGTGTTTGTTTTACTGAAATTATACGTGAATTAATTCTCGGGTTAATTATCATGATGTAAATTTATTTTCCACACCAGGCACTAATCCATCTCCCACACTAGGCACTGATCCATCTCTTAAACCAGGCACTGATCCATTTCCCACACAAGGCACTGATCCATCTCCCACACTAAGTACTGATCGATTCCCCACACTAGGCACGGCAGGTACTGATTTTGATTCTCCCACACAGGCACTGATCCATCTCTCCCACTGAAACACAAGGCACTGATCCATCTTAGGCATTGATCCATCCCTTACAAGGCACTGAGGCCATCTCCAGGCACCATTTCCCACACAAGCACTGATCCATCTCACACTGGATTCCCCACACTAGGCACGGATCCTCTTAAACCAGGTACTGATCCATTTCCCACACAAGGCACTGATCCATCTCCCACACTAGGTACTGATCGATTCCCCACACTAGGCACGGATCCATCTCTTAAACCAGGCACTGATCCATTTCCCACACAAGGCACTGATCCATCTCCCACACTAGGCATTGATCCATCCCTTACACTAGGCACTGATCCATCTCCCACACTAGGCAGTGATCCATCTCCCACACACAGGGACTTGGACAAGGACCGTAGCATTACATCCATCCTCGTTCCTGTCATCCACGGGAAACACCTGACGTATGTAATTTCCTTTCAGGCCGTGTGCAGTGCTGAACACTCACCGGCCACCATCCTCGCCCACACACAGACACACAACTTTAACGGCGGTGTTATTTTTCTTCATCGACAGAGACGCTATTCTCACAAGGGTTAAATTGATCTTACTCACAAAGTGTATCGTCTTTTTTTTTTTTCCTCTTCAAGGTCTTCACTAGTTTGTCTCCCTCTCTTTATGTTTCCTCCTTCTCAATCTCCGTATCACTCTCTAACCCTTGTCTCTTATTATTTAATTTTTCTCTTTCTGTGCCATTTATTGTTTATCGGTTCTCGCCATAGCAGCTTCACCATACAACAAACACAAACAACAACAAACTGAAGACTTAAGAGAAACAATAACAGTGAACATGAGCCTGAACACCTGTCTCTGAGGGAAGAAACACAGGTTAATGAACTAGAATACTAAGAGTGAATGTGCCAGATGCCCACCAGACCATCGCAGGCTGTAAGGACGAGTGGAATCTATAGCAGCCGTAGACACAGAGGATGAACTAGTCAGAGAAGTATTTGATTTATATTATCATCATCTTAAGTATCATCATTATTTTCATCACTGTCATCATCATCATCATCACTGTCATCATCATCATCATCACTGTCATCATCATCATCATCACTGTCATCATCATCATCATCACTACCATCATCATCTCCACCATTAAGGTATCCACTTCTCCCTTCCCATCATCTCATCCCCATGACCTCTATTAAAAACTCCATATAATTCACTCACTGAAACACAATAACAGTAATACCATAACAACCTGTAATAGTTGTGGGTAATTACAGCAACAACAGCGAATCAACCACTGGTAACGGTAACAACATAACAGTCATCAAACAAGGAGTCACTCAGATAACGGGATCGTGAATGACAACAGGCTCAGTAGCAACAGAAACGGCAACAGAAATAACAACAGGTTTTGGGGTAATAGTTATTTAGTCTGGAGGAGGAGAGCAAATAGTGCATTGAAGAGAGAGAGAGAGAGAGAGAGAGAGAGAGAGAGAGAGAGAGAGAGAGAGAGAGAGAGACCAATATGAAACCAACACACTCTTCGTCGTTGCTTTTGTCCACCTCATTAATTCCGTTTCATAGAGAAGAAAAAAAAAACATCTGTTTATCGCGTTACCTTCACCACGAACAGCGATTATTGTGTTGAGACTCGCGTGAGATATATGTGTGAACCCCCTCCCATCCCACCCACCACCCCTCCTCACTCTTCCCCCTCCAACACCCCTCCAACACCTCTCCCCCCTCCCTCACACGACACCTTGAATATATGGAACATGTTCTACTCACGCAAACTATTCGCAAATTTTCAGCACGCACGAAACTATAAAATTTTTATCTGTAAAACTGAATTATCATCACTGCACACTTTGAAGTTCTTTCAGGTCGGGCGGCTGTGCTTGTGTTACGTATGACTGTGTTTATGAGTGTTGTTGTTTTTATTGTTGTTGTGTATACAAATACAAAATAATACAAATTAAGGGATGTATATTTTTTTATCGAGTACTTAAGAAAAGGTACACAGCTCAACAGATTAATCAATATGAAAACAAAAATATGTGGCCTTGTCCGCCTTTCGTCTGTCTCTGTCTCTGTCTTTGTTTTCTTTTCTTCCTCATTTCTCTGGCACAGCTTAGCCTTTAACTGGTTGAGAATGTATGTGTTGGAAATCTTTATTCATATAATATTCATGAAGCTCGGCAATGAGTCGTTTATATTCATTGCAAATATTAAGGATTTTCGCTGGAATAAATTACACACATGAAATAAAAATTCTACCACACACATACAGTATACTATATATATATATATATATATATATATATATATATATATATATATATATATATATATATATATATATATATATATATATATATATATATATATATATATATATGCAGTATGTAAGAAAGGCACCCTGCCAGTATTTACATAACGCTGCAACACAACACAGGGTGGGGGAAAACTCAAGGCGCACTAGTATTGGCTGTCATCTGAAATGAATAACATTTCACCTTGAATAAGTACCATACGTGTACTGATTAATTTTACATGACGATCCTTTATTATCGTCAATTCACGGGTCGTGCACTTTAGTATTATGACTGTAAACAAAGTATAATATTTAAGGGAATAAGGCTTGTCCAGTTGGTGAAAATATCTGTCCAAAACTATAACTCAGAGCAGAAGGGAAGTAATAATAAAGTCTGTGTTGTCAAAATCTTCAAGAAAAATAAAACGGATAAATCATTCATCCAAACATATTTTTACCTTTAATAAAAAAATTCATTGATAGTGGGAACCATCTTCCCTACCCTACTGCCTCCTTCCCTCCCTCCCTTCAACATATTTTCAAAACAGTCATAACAATATTCAGTATTTTCCTATTGCAGCTAAGTTATCACATCTTATCCTCATACATAAGATATCGTAATTGAGACATCTTTTGTTGTCATATTTTAAGGGATTCAACTGGAGTATAATCAAGGCTAACTGGGGATACGTATTAACTGTTGGAGTATGATCATTATTGACAGGGTTCCTACCATTACTGACTGGGAACCGACCATAACAAAGTGGTACATGGAGGTAACTGCCTCAGGTATAATCACAGTCAATTACGATGTTACTTTAGACGAGGGAATTGTGTTGTCAAAAACTGGACACTAAGCCGCACTATTTATTGGCACTTAACCTGTGTTTTACTTTCTGTATGAGAAGGTAAAGTGTGAAACGCCAAGGCTTACCTGCCATTTATTCTTATTTGTAGGTCCTGGAAAATTATTTTGAATTCAACACACACGCACGTACGCACACGCACATACACGCGCACACACGCACACACGCGCACTTTACTGTTGGGAAAAAGGCATTTTATTGCTCTCTTAATTAGTCTAGACGGATATTAACTCAAAGTTTCAGGACCTTTCCGCTCCATAAACGTAAAGACTCATGAATGTTATAGATTTTCTTTCCTCTTCTAATATAATGGCTGAAAACAGTTGCCTGTTCTCGGTAAGAAAAAATTATTAATCATGTTACACTTTTTCTCATTCCAAAAGTGTTTTTCATTTTTCATGAGAGATCCAGTTTTTGTTTTTTGCGTTATTATCTGTAATCCCTTTGTTAACTATTAACATTAAACTAATCCACTGTTATTCCTTTGAATTTTATTTTATTCATAATTACACACAATTATCAGGCATTACCCAGGATATCTTACAGTATAAATCATAACACTGAACTTCTAAGTAATCAAACGAGTTATCTCCGTTCATAAAGCTGGTGAGTTTTGTGCTGCAGGCAACTGTTTCTTTCGACACAGTTCCTCGCCACAGTAAGACTATCAAGAAAGTTTTCGATCCTGCAAAAAAATTATCGACGCTTCTCAAAGTTTATTAAAAACTGCTACGTGTTCCGTGTTTCGTCCTAAGATGAAGATGCAATAGATGCCGCACAAGTTATCACCACCAGAGGACAGTATTATTTATATATATTTCAGTGTTACTTGTAGAAATGTTCTTGATAGGGGATCATTATTTACTGACACCTCAGTGGAGTGGAAGGTGATGGAGACAGACACAGGGCCAAGTGACCTGATACTCCAGCTTGAAAATGAAAACATGAAGAACAACATTTGGAGCACCAGAGGGAATTTGTCTACAAATCAGAAACGCGCATTTTGGTATCGTGTTACCTTCACCATATTCCTGTCAGAAATCTTCAGAATTTCGGACCAAACAGCCAGGAAGTAAACATCCTTACAACCCACAACACCACGATACTCAGCCTCTTGTCGGTGATACTGAGATCTGGTGGCATTACAGCTCACAAGAAACACCAGAAAACTTTTTTCTGAATACATACTTTTGATTTAGTTCTCCTTAGCACAACCTTCCCCTGATCCGTAAATGATACAGGTCCGTGTTGTAACATCATCCAGAGAACCTCATTGATCCAGAGTTTCTCAATAATTCCTAGAATTTTCTTTTTTCTCCTGGCGCTGTCCAACTGAACACTGAGAAAAGAATCGTTTACGTCGGATAATCCCAGTTTTTGTGGCTTTAATGGTGTAGTTTGTGGCACACGTTAAGGCGCTGCTAAACCTTTCGCCTTTGGCTTTTGACTGTGCCTGTGGCAGTCTGACGCCATTACAGATATTACGTTCAGTGGCAGCAAGACGACCTGAGGATCACAAGAGGGAACTCAAAATTTTCTTAGGATTTGTCTTCTTGACCCTCATATTTAGATGTAACAGTTGGAGTAGTAATGACCACACTACTACACACACAAACAATAACACTCAAATACACGTAAAAATCATAAAACATCACGACACACACATACACACACACACACACACACACACACAATATATATATTCTGGTATTTCTGTATTAATACTACAATGGGTCGCTCACTAAAACTCTCGGTAGAAATCTTTTTAGTGTAAGATTTTCGGTGTAGGAAATGGTTTATCCCGGAGACCTTTAGAGCTTAGGGCGGAAGGAAAGATATCCGTTTAACACCACCAAACTGTCCTCGACTCTCCCTCTCCTCTGCTAAAATCTCTCTCTTTTTTCACTACATCTGATATTAGGTCCTAACTCTCCTTGTAGACACGGATTAGTTTTAAAGGATCAAATCTTATACATTAATTACCTTCAATGTTTTAGTTAGCTATATATTTTATCATATATATATATATATATATATATATATATATATATATATATATATATATATATATATATATATATATATATATATATATATATATATATATATATATATACATATATATTTTTTTTTCTTTATAACCAGGTCGACAAATATCTTTTTCAATTTCACTTCTATTGTATTTCCTTCTTTATCCTATAATCATTTTCTACATCGTCAAGTTAAACACACAACCTCAAGTGCCATCTGAGATAATCGTAACGTATAATCGATAATTTGAAACTAATTATGATGATACTACTGTACTGTGTCCACTACTACTACTGAAAAAAAACAGTAATTATAATGATAAATATAAGATAATGACAATGATGGTAATAAAGCAATGATACTATTACAAGTACAACTATGATGATGATAATGATAAAGACAACAACAATAATAATAATAATAATAATACTGTAATAATAATAATAAAATAATAATATATAAATAATTTTCAAAAGCGCATTGTTTTCAGTAGAATATAGAGAGATTCTGTCGTTCATTTATAAATAAAATGAGTATTGATTAACGTAAAACACACACACACAC
Organism: Homarus americanus; assembly: GCF_018991925.1. Taxonomy (NCBI): domain Eukaryota; kingdom Metazoa; phylum Arthropoda; class Malacostraca; order Decapoda; family Nephropidae; genus Homarus; species Homarus americanus. Next base: position 502,444 of record NW_024730095.1, on the reverse strand, counting down.
ACACACACACACACTATCCGGATGAGAATAACCATATTGTTTTCCGATACACAGGCATAATGAACAAGAGATATTTACAGACAGCACATGTAATCAGACTTGTTTGAGGGAACAGATTGAAAGTCATTGTCTGTACATTAATTAGTTGAAAATATCTGTCTCTAATAATGTCTTAGCATATTCCTTTGTTTACATTTGTACAGAGACATCCATGGCACGAGGAGGAAATAATAGCGTGTGATGGTAACAAAAGACCCAACCTAACCCAACCCAACCTAACCCAAGCCAACCCAACCTAACCCAACCCAACCTCAACCATACCTAACCCAACCTCAGCATGGTGCAAAGAGTGTACATTTTTTTTTAGTCTCTGTTATGTTTTTTCTTATAAGGTGATGGTTTTATCATGGTTGTCTTTTAAGTTAATAGGAGAGTTAGCGAGATATTTACAAAGAAGTCAAAGTTTTGTTAAAGGTAATATCCTTCAAAAGTATGTAAATTTTGTAGAATAAATTACCTGTACCTGTAAACTCCGCTGTTCAATAGATGGACTCTGAACTTGCCAAATTTGTTGCCACTCTCACGGACATTTGCATGTATGATTGCTTTTTTTTTATGAAAATTTATTTGAATTTTGCCTTACGTTAAACTGAATTTCTATATTCTTCTTTTAATTAGTTCATACTCGACGTGAGAGGGGGCGGCTTGGAATTGTATTCATGAATTCTAATACAACTCCTTTATTTTTACTTCCCCCTGAGTCAACACCCAAAATAGCCTTCAACACTAAGATAATGATTTTTAGTTTATATCTACAGAACCTCTCAGACTAGGCAGTGATCCATCTCCCACACCAGGCAGTAAGGACACGGGCTCCAGCATTATATCTCACTGCATAAAGAGATATGAGAGAGCAGACTTTATTGTCGAAAGCAATTTACATGAACAATTCCTGCCAGGTTTCGCTCCCTTTCATTCCTGTTTGTGTGTCTGACGTTCTCTTTGCCTGTTTTACTTTGTTCAGCTTTAGTGTTTCTTCCACGTGTTAGTCTATCGTTTAACTCTGTCTCCTTCCCTACCCCCGTCACTCCTACACGTTAACTTGTCCCCTACACTAGCTCTCTGGACTCAGTCGCTTCACCTGTACCCCGAGTTCACTATTACATTTTTGGAACAATGAAAAATACACGTAGCAAATATTTGACAGTCATCAAGCGAGGAAATTATACATTTTATTTACCGTGGCAATATTTGGCAGACTGGAAACTGCAGCATGAAAAACAAACAAATCCTAGTTTGCACTGCCATGCGAACACATTAAACGTGCAGTGCAGTGTTTTCTATCCTATATGGGAATAAATAAAAGAGACCTGTTGTATGTGTGTTCTCGTGAAAATATTAATTTAGCTTAGTCCTACCTGCTGTATCTAATGTTTCTTTTACATTGACTCTAATGCACATAGAATAGCTTTTGTTAATTCTCAATACATTAGAGAGATTAGCTTAGGTTATGTTATGTTATGTTAGGTTTTTGTTCTTCATGAGAATTATAGACGCTAAATACGTACTTCAGAGGCATTAGTGTATAAATAATCGCTCCAAGAACAGATAATACTTCTATAATCCTCCTTTAAGATAATCGGTCGTATTACCTCTCTATAACATAACTTAACCTAACCTATAACATCGACCTTTTATACATTTGTTCACATCCGGGGAAACCATGATTTTTTTCCCTTATCTCCGGGGTTTTTTTTCCTTGGTTTCCGTTGACTCTTGACTTGCTTGGTAAAATATTCCGCTGAGCCAGACATGTTACATTTCCCTGCCACCTCCTCCTCTGTGTCCACCCACCACTTTTTATCCCCTTCTTTTTCCTACGCTGGAATGCAAAGAATGTCTTCCTTGCACTTAAACAAGAAGGAAGGAAGGAAAAAAGATTCTAGCGTTCTCGGCTGGTATCTTGTGTCCTCTATCAACATAAAAAACACCAGTATCAAACTATTTTTAATCGTAGACAATCAGAATCCCTCACTATTAAATTCCACTATTTATAAAACAAATCCACTAATCTGATTTTCAATGATTCCTGCGTAATTTTTATCGACCAAATACATAAAACGATATCATATCTATTTGGTTTACTCAAGGCATGGCATAATGAGGTCAAAATGAGGTCATATATGCTCTGAAACTCTAGTTAGATGCTTTATCTCACACGCAGTCAGGAGAAAAAGGAAACTTCAGAGCTTTTGAGAATCTGGGGTGGGAGAGGGTGAAGATGCTAAAGTTTCATGACAGACTGTAAAGGCGGCGTGTGGGCTGTGTGAAGGCGGGGGAGAACGACACGACCTGACAATGACCCATCCTATAGTAATTCTTGTGTAGCGCGGCGTCTTATTAGCGAAGCCGAAGCAGGAAAATCCCCCGTGATTGGCAACTTCTCTGTGTACGTTTGTATGTATGTAGGAAGTTGATGAAAAATTACTAAGAAATATTGCAGAGTATAAGAATGATTATTTTATTTACATTAATAAGATTTAGGTTTGTATTTTATGTCCGTATCTATAAGATTGATGATAACTAAGTATTACATGTATTATCAAGGTCCCATCGTTGGTGTTATCGGCCCATATCATATGCTTTAAGTGCTAGGGTAATTTGTCACTCGAAAAGTCAACAAAAACTTCTTAAAAATTTACATGAGTGCAACCATTTAAGAGTGTTGGTCAGCAGTACCGTCGTTGTTGACATTGCTTCTTGAAATAGTTGTTTAAGAAATCATAGCAATGATTTATAAAGTATATACTATACATCATTTAGACATGAGGTGGATGCATGGCCAGCAAGAGAGAGTATGCTGGTCGTAGATGCTGTGTGTGTGTGTGTGTGTATGTGTGGTGCTGACCGACATGTGAGTGGAGTGTGTGTCGAAGTCACTCCCTGATACCCAGCGTCTTCGATTTTGTTCCCTCATCCATTACTGTCATAACAGAAGCGTGGTGAGGATGATAATAAATAATGTGTGTGTGTGTGTGTGTGTGTGTGTGTGTGTGTGTGTGTGTGTGTGTGTGTGTGTGTGTGTGTGTGTGTGTGTGTGTGTGTGTGTGTGTGTGTGTGTGTGTGTGTGTGTGTGTGTGTGTGTGTGTGTGTGTGTGTGTGTGTGTGTGTGTGTGTGTGTGTGTGTGTGTGTGTGTGTGTGTGTGTGTGTGTGTGTGTGTGTGTGTGTGTGTGTGTGTGTGTGTGTGTGTGTGTGTGTGTGTGTGTGTGTGTGTGTGTGTGTGTGTGTGTGTGTGTGTGTGTGTGTGTGTGTGTGTGTGTGTGTGTGTGTGTGTGTGTGTGTGTGTGTGTGTGTGTGTGTGTGTGTGTGTGTGTGTGTGTGTGTGTGTGTGTGTGTGTGTGTGTGTGTGTGTGTGTGTGTGTGTGTGTGTGTGTGTGTGTGGTGTGGGGTGGGGTGTGTGTGTGTGTGTGTGTGTGTGTGTGTGTGTGTGTGTGTGTGTGTGTGTGTGTGTGTGTGTGTGTCCTCCTATATCACTTGCTAGCAATATAAAATTCCTAGATCGAGGCTCAAACTGTGAAATTTTTCCTTACAAAACTTGGATAAAAATATAAGTATTCAATTTCTTCTTCCTACACTCTTAATATTTACTAAGGTTTTATAGCGATAAACGGATCGAAGACGAGTTATCGCGTATATACATCAGATTATTTTCTATTCTCTTGATACTAAAAGCATACTGTGGGATGTCTCTATACTGACTGAGAAAGCAGGTATTTGTGGAATGTTTCATAAAAAATAATGTTACCTTTAATAATAGAATATAGTAAATATATAATAACAATAATCAACAAAAATCTTCACCAACTTAAGGAACACAACGACACTATACCAGTGTGACAAGATCCTGTATAATTTGCCTCACTGTACGAATACTTTCCAGACCCTTAAACTAGAACTTGTCTTTCCTACTATAGAGATAAACGCGAGGCCTTTCTTTGGAAGCACTAATCGATGTATATATCATTTATCATCTAAGAAAAATCTTCGACTTGAGGCAAGAGAGGTTCATGGTCGTAAATTCTCGTTATTGCTCCCTTAATAGTGGTCCCAGCCACATAAAATGTTGGTATGTAGTGAGCGACAACGATCCCAGGAAATTGATACCACAATCGGGTCTTGGGAGATACTGAGTGGAAATATACCACAGGTTCTGGGGAAACTAGATCACCGAGGGTCATAGTTTGTTTGTTGTTATTTCCAGTCATTATGAATCCATTTCGTGATGATACCTGTAATAATCACTCCCCAATCACCTCCCCCACACTCAGTGAAATAATCTCTAAAGGCCAAAGCTTCCTCAATACTATCTCTTAAGGATCAGGTCTCCATTAACACTGTCTCTAAGGCTTCTCTCTAAACACTATTACGGTTGGGTACGTTTCTCTCAAGCTTATGAAATGTTCCTTATTTTTGTCTGATAATAAACCATCAAACGTAAACAATTATGCAAGGGTTTACATTTTCATTAATTTTAACCAAAAAATTCTAAATCTATTAGAAAAGAATGTCTACCTAAGCCTTATATAACCCCTGATGATACTACTACTACTACTACTACTACTACTACTACTACTACCATTACCACTACTATTGTTATTACTAATGATGATAATAATAAAAGTAACTCTTATGGAAAAAAATAATAATGATCACATTACTCAAATACTCGTAAAAATGCTTAAGTATAAAATCAATAACTATACAAGTGGGTCATATATCACACAGGTAACACGAGGGGACGACGCTCATCACCTGGTGTTCACTAGAGCAGGTAATAGTGTCACTGTATCACCATATTTCTCATTAACAACATGCAACACTGGTGACGAAAGTAAGTTGCAGATACCTCAACAAAATCTTCACATCAACAAAAGCTTCACATCAACAAAAGCTTCATGGTAATTTATCATGGATGTATCTGTGTAAACTGCGACTTTTATGAATTAGGGAAAATAAGTTTACCAGTTTCAGAGGTAATTGTGTGACTTGTCTTGGCTTTTGTTATATGAGGGCATCTGGTCGTGTAAGTGCGTTATACAGTACATGTAATTTGTATGAGTCATTCTGTAAGGATGTGTAATGTATAATGTATGTGTACTTATGTGATTCAGAGTGTGTGTGTGTGTAAGCAACCGTATATACATGTGTGTGTGTCTGTATGTACTGTGTGGGAGTCAGTATACGTATAAACAAGTGTTATGTGTCACCCCAGAAGACCTCAGGGTGGCGGGGTTGGTGAGCGAGGTACAGTAAATCACCCCTCAACTCCAAGGACAATAAAACAAACAGGATAATTAACAACACAAAGGGAACAGATAACTCCCCCTCCCTCCAGTTACCCTTTGTTTTCCCTCTTCCATAAACATTTTAATGGTGGGTGTTCTAATGAGCTTTGTACTGTACTATTGCTTTCATCCTTTCTCTCTCTCGTTCAAGACTCACCAGTGTGTTATCTGCCTTCTATGGTCCCATGATAGATAAAGTCTAGGTACTAGAAGCATTATTATATCTGCTAGATATAATTCCCTTCTACGATAAGCATTTCCATTGACATTGAATTCTTTGTGCTTTAGGTTTCTTGTTCGTCACTGCTTTACTTCGCGGTGCTGATGAGATATATTACATAACCAAAGGTTGATCGTAAACTTGCGACCTCATCTCTTTCTTGCGTCATTTTACTCGATAAGTTACATAAGTTGGGAGAACATACGTTAAGTTTTGTATATGTGAGAATTTGCCGGGGAAATTGCACAGTATATGTATTAAGCTTATAATGAATTGAATCCAAAGCTTCGACACTTTGTTTAATATTTTTATTGTCATTAACCGGCTTATAATCTTAGACAGGACACAAGACGTAAATGACAGACTTGACAAAAATATTATCTAAGCGTTGGTAAATATTCATACACTAGTCACAGGTGAGAATATTGTAAAATTTCAGTCCAGCTTCAAGGAAGACTCGTCATCACTAGGGTAATAATGGCAGCGCTTCTCATGTATTCATGATCTGGCCTGAGATCAGGTAAGCGCGAGAGGTATTAATATCAAAGGCTTGTGCCTCGTGTAATAATTCAGTTGCGTGAATACATTATGACCACCTTTTGAGATATTGTGTTTCTCTAATCCCAAGACACTCACGAGCGCGTACACGTCAAGAGGATAAATGCCAGAATACGCACGCACGCACGCACGCACGCACGCACGCACACTCACACGCACAGTCATTCAAATAATTACCAATTAAGGGAATTCTAAAGGTATTCCTTTGGTTTAATGAGTTGCCTCAATTCAGTGTTATTTTAGTTTATAAACACTATTTTCTCTCACTACCAGAACTTTATAGTGAATAATAATAGGATTTACGAAAGTTTTATTCTGGCACCACTGGACGGGCTGCTCCCATGGTGATGATTCACCTTTTACACCTACACAGAGCAAGGATCAGGTTCCTTCAATATCAAAAACACAATAACCGACACTATTTGTATATTTATTGATAACCAGCGGACGCAACGCTGCACGTGCCTCTGGCTAATCGTCCATGAGTGCCAGATAACTAATTCGAGAGTCTCTGAATTTATATTTCGCGAATCAGGAATCAGCCATGTGCCAAAGAAACAGAATCAGGAATTAGACATGTGGGAGCAAATCCATGGCTGGTTAATTCTATATTAGTTTGGTTTAAATCGATATACTCTGTCAATTTGGGGAACAACTTGAACCCTTGATCCCCAGAAACAGCGGCAGCTACTTATCTTATATCCCGGTTCAAGGAGAGGGTTTGGCGCGCCAGTGAAATTGGGTTTTCCTGGACGAGCATCAGACGGCCAGGACTCACAGGGAGAGTTGTGAGGACGGCCAAAGACTCTTGTGAGAATCTTTAAGAAGAGATTATGTGAAGGGAGTCTTCCCTAGAAGAAGAGTAATTATGTTGTAAATATCTAACAAACGGAGAACCTGAAATTGCAGTCTCTGTGTAGGTCAACACGAGTGAGAAAGATTGATAAATCATTCTGGTATTGTTCCGAGTCACGATAAAACATTGGGTGAATAGAGGTTGTGGCACCTGTCTTGAATATCGACCGTCTAATATGGGAAATGAAAGGAGAACGCCATGACAGACATTAACGAGATACCAGTGAGTAGTGAGTGAGTGTGAGAAATGAGAATTGACATGTTTACACACACACACACACACACACACACACACACACACACACACACACAGACACACACACACACACACACACACACACACACACACACACACACACACACACACACACACACACACACTAAAATAAAACATAAGACTGTGTTTATATCACCACCAGCTGGCGACAATATCATGTACCAATACATCATAGACCACACACATAATATACCAATATATCTTACAAACTACCTTCATACATTCATAGTCTTTCATTTCATACATGCCTGATAGCTAAGACGGAAGCTCAAAAGTTAAATGTAAAATAGTCATGTCATAGAGAAACAAATGAGAAGAATACAATTTGAAAATAAATAATGAAAAAATTGTAAGTCATAAATACAGAAAGTTTTCACTGAAGAGAAAATTACTTCGCTTCATCATTCATGAGAAGTGAGACGACTAAGACGACGAGTCAAAAGTTCATAACGACTCTGAGACCGAACAGTTTATTTGTCCCACTGAGTGAATCATTTGTTTTATATTAGAATCACCATGTGTGTACATACGCATGTGTCAATAACAGTCTGGGCTGTATGTTAATAATGATACATGCGTTTTTCTACCTCACAAAGTTACGAGTCACAGTTTTACTAGTAACAACAGTCGTCATATAAATCCTGGCATATATTAAACAGATGGTCTCAAACACAGGATCATCTCGAGCGAAAAATGGCTTTGGTTATGTTAATGAAATAAATATTCTCTCTTGGGCCTCAACATGATAACTACAGAAAATTTGTATAAATTAAATTTATGAACTCATACATCACATTCAAAAGAGATGAGTCATAAATGTATGCTTCACCCAACGTCCAAAAGGAGATTTTTTTTTCCTTGGTTTAATTACAGTGTTTGGTGGGGGTGGGAGAGTCCTCTACCGTGTTAATATTCCTCCAGTTTTCGACAAATGTGTGATGGCGTTATACCCAAGTTTGTTTTGGTGAGCGAGACTCGCGCCTCCGTTCGCTTTTTTCCCACACACAAAGGAAGAAGCAAATACACAGAGGAACTAAAATCACATCACATTAAACATAATGACGTTGATTTTGAAAGCAAGATGTGACGCTGTTCTAATACCCGAAATAACAATCTGGGAATTCTGTTGTTTTTATACTGGTAGGCGAGTTGAACTGCATCTTTTGAACATTCATAGAGACGAGAGTATATTCTGTTCATTATTTTGTGAATGGCGTATTCTTATGCAGTGCTTAATAACAGTCAATTTAGACAACAATAACAAGATCATTTAAAAAATCATATATCACGTATTCTTAATTTGTAAGAGTAATGTAATTTAAAAACCAAGACCAAGCTATGGAAAGGTCTTTGTAAACCACTGGCACTTGAAACACATGAAACAAACACAATCACAACACTATCATTACTAGTGAAGAGGTGGTTGTATTTCTTGAACCAGCCAGATGAAGCAGTGTTAAGTCACGACGCTACCGTGGCCACCACCATCACGACTCAAATAACGGAGATAAGAAGACATCAACTGAAGAATGTACACATCAACAACAAAACTAGACGCTCCAAGAATGACAACACGAGGAATGACAGCACCAACAATGACAACACCAACAATGACAACACCAACAATGACAACACCAACAATGACAACACCAACAATGACAACACCAACAATGACAACACCAACAATGACAACACCAACAATGACAACATCAACAATGACAACACCAACAATGACAACACCAACAATGACAACACCAACAATGACAACACCAACAATGACAACACCAACAATGACAACACCAACAATGACAACACCAACACTGACAACACCAACAATGACAACACCAACAATGACAACACCAACAATGACAACACCAACAAAGACAACACCAACAATGACAACACCAACAATGACAACACCAACAATGATAGCAGGAGGAATGACAAACACTTACCATCATACCACCAGCCTCGACCAGACATATCTTCCATCATCGCCAAGAGCAATTGTAGCGGAAACAGAACCTGTACGACTATTCACTGCAACAATAACAAGTGCAAGAATAATCAACAACATGAGTCGCCTCCAGCATTATCGGCCCCGACATTACTAACAGCACCAACACAGACTAAACCAGAACCAGAATGACTCTACAACACCAAGAAGGGAAACAGGAAAACATTAGCCATGATAAAACAACGATAAAAGACTACATCAACTTACCACACATATAATAATTACTAACAACAGAAGTACAATTAATATCTAAAAATAAACAGCATTACAACACAGCCATACCAAGCTACAAAAGCAACATAAACAGTATTAACATCTACAAAAAAAACATTACCAGTAAACAAAACAACAAAAGTCACAACACTACAACATAGCAAACAAAACAGCAACACAAACAACAAGAAAACAGCAATAACAACATAACAAACACCAACATAAGGAAACAAACAAACTGGTAACACTACAGAAAAAACAAAAACAATGAAGGTTACAGCATTACAGCAGAGCCACCACAAGCCATAACAGCATCACCCAAGAGCCATAATAACAGCGGCCCTCTGTCCATGGTATCTTTGTCAAGTGATAACAGTTACGGTGGAGTCAGGGAGTTGATAGTCTGGCTCATGGCTACTCTCTCTCTCTCTCTCTCTCTCTCTCTCTCTCTCTCGTGTCCATTAGTCTGTTTATATTGTGTGTACGTGTGTGTCTGTGCATAAGACTTCTGTATAAAATATAAACCAAATTCTAAAGTGTTTTAGTGCAGCGTCAATTGGTTTTTGTTTTGATACTAAACCTCGATTATTCTGTAAAAAAAAAAAACTATAAGTACAAAACCTCTCTGTAATAAACCTGTATCGTGTGTCATGACAATTAGCTAGACTACAGTCGTTTGTCTGTAATTATGATAGCAAATGGTAGCTTAATGGAAGTTGTCAGATTATGTTACTAATAAGTTTGATCTGACGTGGTTATGTACACGCACACGCACACACACACGCACACACACACACACACATACCATTCTCCCTTCCTCCTCCATCAAATTACATTCATTCTCCCCACCACCACCAGCATCTTCTGATCCCATGACATTCACACAAGACCAGACTAACACATTTACATTAACTTTTACTCAATGACTTTTTTCTCTACCACCTCACGTTACCTTTACTGCAACTTTTTTTTTCTTTTTAATTAACTATTCCTTCTTTTTCTTTACCTTTTCCCAGTCTTTCATGCTCTTTCACTCTATCTGTCACTCTCCCTTGCACTCTTTCTTTCTCTTTGTCCAGCTGTCTCTTCGCCGTTCAGTCTCTTTCTCGCTTTTATTCATTCTTTCATTCTTTGTTTATATTCGTCTCTCTATTCCATTATTTCTTTCTCTCTTTCGTTCTCTATCAGTTTGTCTTCTCTCTCTCTCTCTCTCTCTCTCTCTCTCTCTCTCTCTCTCTCTCATCGTGTGTTAAGGTACGACCCGTGGTAATGATGGGGTGGGGATTAAGAGTCTCTGAGGGAGGATGAGAGGGAGACCCCACAAACTCTCCTGTAGTAGGCGCCGCTAACTGGTGGCTGTGGTAAGGCGTGATCTGCTTGATGCTTCTCGTAATAGGTCAGTAATTGCCGGCTGACACTGACACTGACACTGACACACGCACACAAGCACACGCACGCACGCACGCACACACACACACACACACACGCACACACGCGCACACACACACACACATTGGGGAAGGTACTGGAGCAAGTTGACTAAGTAGATCCACGAAAATCAGAGTACAGAGACAGTCATGTAGTGGGTGTGTGGTGAGAGAGAGAGAGAGAGAGAGAGAGAGAGAGAGAGAGAGAGAGAGAGAGTGTTTATTCACCTGTCCTCTCTGATTCTAACTCTGTTCACATTACTTGTTTCCTTTCTCTCTCCCTCTCATTATCTTTCTTAAATTCATCATCACTTCAGCGACCTCAGATATTGTTGTCCACTTGAACTTTTTATTGCAACATTCGGTCAATCAATATTACACAACTACCTATACCAAACTAACGAAAAATCTCCAACGAAAATAAATTCCTATATAAAGATACATGTCGGAGAGGAAGTGTGTGTGTGTGTGTGTGTGACAGATATTGGAACAAGAAATATTGAAATGTCAAAGAGAGTTGGCAGAATAAATAAAAAAATATCACCGACAACGTTACGTGAAAAGATTTGAACAAGTACAAACTGACCTAAGATCTATTTTATAAAACCCACATTTGTTTCATATTAAAATTAATCTTTTTATAGACTTCACTGGATGCTCTCTTGTCATACATAAATACTCATAAAATTAGAGTATATTTCATGTAAGTAAGTACTTCAACAGGGAAAAGATTCTACAATACAACTGACACAATAAACATCAATAGCTTAGGGACGGATTATAGCTGGAAGTCGAGTGTCATGCTGGGAAAATACTATAGGGTTTATTTTTAATTTACGTTCGACGGTCGATGGAAAATATGAATATTTTTTATACATAAACTTCTATATCCTGAAGCCATTAAACATATAAGAGGAATAATTGGGTTCAGGTAACAAAGAAACGACGTAATTTGGGGTATTGTTAGGCAGCCCTTTACTGACTGACTGACTGACAGATTTTTTTCCTTCACTTTTTACTCAAACATCTAATAAACGATTCTTGGTCACCCATAATTAATTAGGATTTTAAAGCTGATAACTGTTCATATCTAGACTAAGTCACTTCTCCAAGGAACTCTAAGCACGTAAGAATCATCTTACCTGTAATTCGGATTTAAGACCGTTCTATCATAAATTTTAATTGATGATGCGTAATTACTAACCTTCCTACGACCTAAAAGACCTTTGTTGTTGAAGTGCAGTAACAACACTATAACATCAGCGACTTATTGCTAAAGAAGCGTGTTGCTGTAGACTCGGGTACGGCGTCAGGCAAAACATTGAGACGCATATCTGATCCGATGTCCGCGGTGGTGAACAGGTAGGAGCCAAGGTACTGTAAGTGTGGCAGGAAACACACACACACTCAAGAAAGAATTCTGAAAGCGTGACTCCCATAAGAAGCTTCCCATTAAAGTTATCAGGAAATAAAGTATAAAGTCTAATATCAGCAAAACTTTTTACGACGAATGCAAAGAGTTTGGCTCCAGGTCAACGGACGTCAATAAAGAATAGAATTTAGTCGTCTTCCGCGTTATGTCTTGCCTCTGGGTTACGAATGTCTCAATAGAAATTTATGGTAGATGTTTTAAGAAGGAAAAGCAATATAAGTCATTGTCATCTTTGTTAACTCGTCTGTATTTCATAGTGAACGAAGGACTATTGTAACCACCAGAGTGTCGTCTGCATCGTGATGGTCGTGATGGTCGTGGTGGTAGTAGTAGTTGTCGTAGTCGTGATGGTCGTCGTCGCTATATTTGTGGTCGTGGTGATGATTATAGCTGTCACTGTCGTCGTTAATAGTCATGGTCGTTTTCGTGGTCGTCGTAAGTATTACCTGGCTAAAAGTCTACACTTAACTCCGTATTTACCTTTAAGCCAACGAGCGTCTCCATTAGCTCACTGTTATACACGTTTAAGAATGCAGCTTTCTGAGTGTACCGTACGTATGTCAGTAAAGGGTATATATACTTGTTTCCAAATAGTTTACATACAATTAATCCACAGTTTATATTATCGTTATTTCACAATTATCAATCTTAAGAGAGACACATATCATAAAACAAGTCAGACGCGATAAATACACGTTCTCACAACCATTACCAAGGCGATCAGAGAAACACAAATACAGCCCCCCTCCTAAGTATGACAAAGGTGATCGTTAAGACGTCAAGAAAATTTTAAAATATTGGCTCGTATATTCCAAGAGCAGGGAACCATAAAAGTTGCGTAGATGCCTCGCTGCTATGGTAAATATTTGATCTTTTGTGCCATGTGGAGTACAGTAAGTTCCTTTGTGAATGGTATAGCAGGTCCAGTTGACTTCAGTATAAAATTCCAACTATTTGTATGGTGTGAAAGTCCAATTGATTATATGATATAAAACGGGTATTATTAACCAGCGCAGCAAAGTCCAATTAAAAGTCCAGTGGTATTTGGGTTAAAAAGTCCTTCGTGTATGATGTAGCAAGTCCAACTGAATGTGAAAGGTTAGATGGATTGTGTGGCGTGAAAGACCACTTGAGTGCGTAGAGTAAATGTTCAGTTGATTGTGTGTTGTGAACGTCGAGGGATCTGGGTAAGTGTTCAGATGATAGGAGGTAATGACAGATGGTTGATAAATAGTTGTAGAGAGAGAGAGAGAGAGAGAGAGAGAGAGAGAGAGAGAGAGAGAGAGAGAGAGAGAGAGAGAGAGAGAGAGAGAGAGAGAGCCAGTTTTATGGATTTTGTGATAGATTATAAATTGATTGACATAAATAGTCAGATGGAAAGATAATCAGATATATATCGAAAGACAGATATAAAACACAATAGGTTAAACTGATAAAATGTATAAGCAAGAATAATAGATTAGTAACATAGATAGACTGATGCAAAAATAAAATGATACAAGTATAGAAAATAATATATTAAGAGATAGAGAAAAATAGAGTGAAATGTAGGTTAATAGAGAGAGAGACACAACGTTACACACACCCTTTACGATACATACTCACGCTGAACACAACTGATAATCTGTACCAATAATGAGGACCACATCGCATATTTGTCCCCCAACTTTACCCTTCACTTCATTGCTCTCCACCTCGTACCCTCCACTTCCTCGACCTCCACCTCATACCCTCCACTTCCTCGACCTCCACCTTACCCTCTAAACCCTTGCCCTCCACCTCGTACCCTCCACTTCCTCGACCTCCACCTTACCCTCTAAACCCTTGCCCTCCACCTCGTACCCTCCACTTCCTCGACCTCCACCTTACCCTCTAAACCCTTGCCCTCCACCTCGTACCCTCCACTTCCTCGACCTCCACCCTGTACACCTTACTCACCCGAGCCATAAACCGACCTTTTATTTATAGTCTCCTGTAATAGGGAGCTCATGGATGATATTGTTGTTATATATATTTGCGTCGAATGAAAACTGGGGAGAATTATTCCACAGGTGTAGGAAATAATAGCCTGCAGCAAACTACACCATCAATTGGAAATATATTAGGTGAAATTTGTATCATCCAGCTTAACTATCCTGACTACTGAGAATCATGGAGAGAGGATTAACGTGTAATAGTAAGTGAATAGTAGGGCAGCATTAGTGACTGTGTGGTAGACTGACTGTGTGGTAGAACGATAATACTGTGTGGTAGACTGACTGTGTGGTAGAACAGACAGGTACACACACTCTATGATAAACACAAACGATACAACTTGAACCACAATTTTGTTCAATTTTTGTCTATGCTTTGAGAGTGACCCAGATATCACAATCGGTATACTGAAATTCAATCCCAATATTTGATGGGCCGTAACACACAGGTAATTAGTCCCATCAAAAGAATATATAATCATTCCTATCTCCTCGACATTTTGGGTATTTGACATTACATTTTTTTTTTTAAATATCACTTTCACTGGCGGAATTTATTTAGACCAAAAAGTTAATTCCCTTATGGTGTTTCAGAGCTGAAGCGATGAAATAGAAAACAATGAATAGTCGGTTTTATGGAGTTTTTAATGATGTTAATGTAAAGTGATCCAGTGATGTCGGTATTTATTTCATTGTAACTACGATGAAAACTTATCTTGATAGTATGGATGTGATTTGATGTATTTAGTTAGTATTCAAAAACCACTGAAAACCTCCACTTATACTATTATTACCGAGACTCTTTTATGTTTAAGTATTTTGGTAATTGTTTATGAATAAGTCATCCTTATGGTCGATCAATATGTGTGTAAGTTTGTTTAACCTTTGTGGCAGACTATATGTGATGAGACAGTCGTGTGTCGGGCGTATTAAGAAACATTGGTGAGAGATCCTGTACACACACACACACACACACACGCACACGCACACCTGGAACAAGTACGGCGAGTGGAGCTTGAGTGCAGCGCTGTGGTAATGATCTTGTAATCCCCGGTAAGAACTCGGGACGCAGTATTAATGAACGCTTGATGATGACGAGGTGTAGTGGGTCATAAAACTGATCACCTATTAATTAAACATCCTCTCGTACTGTTAGCTGGAGTTCAAAGACTTGATAAAGAAAAAGCCACAGTGATAGCATTAGATGTTACTGTCTGTGTGGTGGAATTAATTACGCCTTTGTCACTTGTTTCTTTTTCATTTTCAGATTAATCTGCCTTGGAATTTTTAGTCTTGCAAATGTTTTTCTTTTCTTCGCTTTATTCATTTGTTATCGTCTTCCTCCTCTTGTTTCTGTTTCCTCTGTTCTGTTTTTTTCTGTTTTTTTTTTAACCGTTGGTCTATTTACCGTACTGTATCTCTCTGTGTATAGATCTTTATCCCTCTGTTCCTCTATTATTTCCACAGCTTCGTTATCTCTCTCTCTCTCTCTCTCTCTCTCTCTCTCTCTCTCTCTCTCAGGAGTGGTGTAGAGGCGAGGTAATAGCTGATTTTTTTCATTTTTTCGTAAATCTTAACAGTGACTTGGTTCAACTTAAAGGGTATAAAAATGTCCCCCTGTACCACTATTCTAATCATCCGTCATCCAACACCCAGAGTCCACTTCACCCACTCGCCATCATCCAAAACACAATTGGAAACTGTCTTGTAATCAGTCTGATGCAGCAGCTGTATTTCACTGGGAAGCATTTTCACATATCCATGGTCGGGCTGATGAAAAAAAATGCAAATCTGATATATTTTTTTCGTGTAGCAAAATCCAGATTGCCAAAGGGATTTTAAAAGTGAAATATTTCATGATTTCGTATTTTATATTCGAAGCAAAGTTGGTTTTGATTACGTTCACATCGAGTATAATTTCACCTGTCGGATGTGGTCGTACGTCGGTCGGATATAATCATGTCTCAGTGGTTTACGATAATATTTTATTAGGTTATATTCCCATCAAACACCAGTTATCATCGTGTCGTTATTAATTCTAAGTATAATCCATTCTGGTACGGTATGATCTTATTATATACGGTAATAATCGTATCCCAATATGATATACAATTTATTAATCACTTTCCATTCTTTGAAAATATTGAAGTTCCACAAGATTTTGTTTATAGGTGTCAGATATAAAAAAAAGGGCACGTAACTTTAATTAGTATATCACTGGATGTTATTGACAAAAGTAAAAAAAAAACACATAAAAAACTCCTACATTGATATTCCTGAAGGCCGAAAAGCTAAAAAATACGTCATCAGATCAAACAAAATCCATCAACAAGGAGAGACAGCAAAAAAAAAAAAATAATAATAATAATAATTTCTAAGAAGTCCCCAAACACCAGACACTACATGACCAAACGCGCCAAAGGTGAAACACAAATAATTACCAGACATAAAAGTGTTGGCTAAAATTGCTACATATCTCCCTTGGTGTACCCTCACTGAGCACCAGGACTCTAACAATATGAGCGACATCACGGATAATTGTATCGTTATCTACCAAGGATTTGTAAATAATGAAATATTGCTTAGTTGATATAATATCCATACCCTGTAGAATGAATATGAGGTTGTAGATATAAAACCATCATCTTTAAGAATTTAACTTTCATCGTGAGAAAATAGTCATCTTATTCTACTAATTAAACAAAGCCTCGAGTATGTTAAACCATGATTCTGTTAACTCAATCTCTTCCAGTGGATGAACCATTTTTTATTAATAATTAACCCACCAGTCTGAAGATATTGCACCCCCATTATGTTACACCATCATCCTACAAAAGGTTCACTTGTCCTCTTACGATAATTAAACCATCGTCTAACAGGTGTTGAAACCTCATTCAGCTAAATCATCGTCCCCATCGCCCCCAACTTCACTAGAAGCGATTTCATCAGGTAGAAGTGCACTGTAAGCCCTTGGGTGTGTGAAGGAGTAGCGTTCACTCTGTCATTAGGAGCCCCTGGTCACTGAACGACCTTTAATAGGAATCGCCTCACTCAATATACCTTTTGCTTCTCTATGTAATTCTAATTTTCTTTACTTTCTACTGTGAAACTTATCTTTCTATCTTGCTTACTATGTCTTGATCCATTTTCTTTCACTCGATACCCTTTTCCTAGTTTCTCCTGTTATATTTTAGTCATTCTTGAGTAATCGGAAAATATTCAGGCAGTTGTAATAGTTTCAGTAGTATTTGATACAGGATAAAAACAAAAATATAGGAGAATATAATATGTAAACTAGACATAAATTTATTTTGTTTAATGATAGCCATGCCACTGTCATTCCTGTTAGCTTTCTTTATAAATAGTTTCCTACATTTCGTAATCATGTTACTCTATAAATCAAAATCCTCACATATATTTTATTTGATATATTTCAAAACCTATAGATAAGCTGGTAGACCTTTGAGGGTTTTTTACAGGATGGTAATTACAGAATCAAACATTATCTCTAATCAATAAACTATTTACGTCAGTGGACGGGGAGGTACGTGTGTCTCTGAGTTATGTAGAGCCATGGGAAGCGAGGAATGGTGTAGCGGCTGGTTATTACAGTAACATGTTGAGGGAACCGTGAGCTAATGTTCATCATCATCTATCTGACACTTTGTTAACTTAATCATGATATATATATAAAACAGCGTATGAGAGAAATTGGATTGATGTTTTGGTAATCAATCAAGCAGATGAATTCGTTCGTCCATTCCCTACAATTTTTCCACGAGTATGACCACTGGGCTGTGCGGTACAGTGGCCGCCAGAGTAAGTGGTCGCTTCACTGCCTGGTCGTAGCGTCGCTTGTGTTCAATATTACGGTGTCGTCCAATTACATACAGTTCAATCCCGTAACGTCACAAATGTTTTATATAAAAAAGTTCGTTTGGAAAAGTGAAAATAAATAAGTCAGTTTCTCGTGAATTTGCTGGTTTTAATCCGAACCTGTATCAATAAATGACAGTGATAAATTCAGGTTTATGTAACACAGGTACAGTGACAAGGATATTAGTATTTCAAAATGTCATATATTTTGTATCACAAGATTTTTGTGAAAATAATAGTAATTAAGTCTCTTCCTATTTATATTTTAAATCTGCTTTGAGGTTTGGCAGTAGAGGTAATTATATAAATACAAGTACAGGTAAACTGCCTATGAAATAAATGTATGTAAAACATTTTATGAAGCTTGATTCAATAAGTTACCTCTAACAAGCCACCAGGATGTAAACCAGTTGATCATACACCTAAGTCTTTAAACTGATAGCACAAGAGTCAACCTTTCAGCCTGGTGTTAAAGACTGTGGGTTGAGTCAGCGTGGGTATCGCTGTAAGTAAAGGGGACAGCAAGAACTACCTGAGAATGCAATGAAACTCTCAGCGTTACTATGTTATTAAACGTACATAATGGCGAATTGTTTTTCAAATATTTCATTACTGATTTTAAATTTAGAGAAAGACTTACCTGGGTAAAGAATTTAAAAGAAAAAAGGATGAAAATGAGGAGGTATAAGATATCCGACACTCATCCGTACAGACTCGCAGTGATAACAGAATACACAGAGAAACAAATCGGAGGAAAAGAAAAAAAATATGAAAATTACTTACAAAAACGTTCTGTTCAATATCTTCACACCTCACCTGACCGTAACTGTCCCCCAAGGTGTTTACACTAATTAATTTCCTTCTAAAAACTTTATGTCTAGGCAGAGTCTTTAAGATGTCTCATGAGAAATTCTGGAGACTTCAGTGTGAGAAAAAACTCAAACAAGCTATTAAACTTGAGGTAAAAGTTTTTATCGCGTAACTAATCTATTCCATGGAAAGTTACCCACAAAACTGGTTACATTTTCAAGTTATTTCTTAACATATTATAACCCTCAGATAAGGTCCAAGGAACAAAATTAGTCGACCAAAGGAGTGTAACGCGTCGAAGTTTCTAATTAATTTAATATAAGTTTATTCATCGTTAAATTCTCACTTATGGAGTAACGTTAGTATCATGATCTCGTCTATGATGTTTTGACCGTGTTGTCTGCATCTCCTACACAAACAAGAGGAGACCAGAATGACGGAGATTCACCTTACTGTACAACTAACCACCAGAGATGAGATAAACAAACCAATTGATCTGAAGAGAAACCCAAATCTGTATTAGTTACTATAATTTGTAGTCCAGTTGAAATATTAATCGAAGAAAAATACTCAAACTCTCACCGTCTTTGGAAGAGTCAGACTTAAACGTTGTGAAATCAAAGAAAATTTAGGCATTCAGGAATATTACCGAGATTTTACCGACAATTTACAGGTACGAAAAATATTAATGGGGTTTCCCCGTACACATTATCGCTTTTGTATTTAATAACCTAATTTTATGAGCAGTTTACGGCCAGGATAACTAGAGTCTCTCGCTTACGTGGCGGAAAATACTTTTATAATATATTAAAGTCAGTCTGGAAATGAGAACTTTAATCCATATTGCGTAAATATACTGTATATATATTCTAAAATAGTGTTGGTTCCTTGCAAGGAATGTAATATGTTTTACTTAGGCCAGACAGGTAAAGATCTGTAACTAGACTTAAACAACATAAATATAGTGTTAGGACAGGCCAGGAATCCAATGCTTTGTTTGTTCATCTGATGGATAATAAGCATTGCATTGACTGGGATAATGCCTCCTCAATATTACCTTGTAATTCAATTGACAATAGGAATATTACAGAATCTATTCTCATTAAACATACCGAAGCAGTCAACAAGAATAGTAGGAACATCATAGAATCTAGTCTCATTAAACTTACCGAAGCATTCAACATGAATTTGAGCAATGGCATGTACAAACTGAACAATTTTGTAATTAAGAAGATTTGTAACCAGGTGAGAAGGTTGGGTCACCTTACCCTCTGACCAGACTACCGACCGTTGCGGTGCTATTTAAAGATTAGTAGGGTCATTACCTAATACCTGACCATTGTGGACCTGGTTTCACCCTCCTCTGTATATATACAGCTTGTTTTGTACTTCTCTTTAATCTGTACTCACCCCTGAAGATGTGAATTACACGAAAGCGCTTGGAAACTCGTGTTTTCTTCTTTCCTTGTGGTTATCAGCATATACCTAGATCACGCGCCCCTACAGTGATTTACTTGCATATATATATACAGTATATATATATATATATATCCAAGCTGTTTATACAAATATTGACTTGACGTTACTGATTAATATTTCATCGTGAAAAAGTTACCCAGATATACACACAGACAAACAAGTCCGACTAATTACAATGTTGACCAGAGTGCGTCTAATACCGAGGTCCATTCTGTTGTCAGTTGTCATACATAGATAAAATATTTATCACCTCTCATGTTGTTATACACATGTAATGAGGCGAGGCTGTATCATCAGGTCGTGTTTCTCTCACCACATAACTTTATTACCTGTCCGACTGAGGTCAAGGGCACACTCGTGTTGTGTGTGGCGGCAGTAATAAGAATTCTCTAACTGTGAAATAACTATAACAGGATAATATAGAAATTAGTGTAAACAGAATCAGTCTTTAGATGGTTAGAAAGACTTTATCTGGTTTAAACATCAAATCGGGGAACGAAATAAAATCCAAGGTTATTAAAGTGGAATGAACACAGTGGAGAGAACAATATTCTGGCTGTATGAATGTCTTGTGTTCTTGAGCGTTAGTGCAGGTTTGTTTGCTTATACATATTATAAGTTACATCAACCACTAAGTGACCTAACAACAGCAATAGCAGAAGCAGTATCAGAATAGAAAACCAGTACAGGACCGAGATAGAGTAAACAGTGCTACTTCATATCATACCCACTACAAGTAACACTTAGAGCAGGAATTACCTACTAGTAACAGCAGCCAACAAAACCTACAACAGATCATCGTAATTACAATGACCTACAGCACATCAGCAGAGCCATAATGACAAACAGAAGACTCACAGCAGATCAAGACACAAAAATTATTTGACAAGTCCTTACGCACAACAAGGCAGCGAAGACATTAAAACTTGTAGCAGAACCGTAATGTCTTATAACAAAGCCGCTACCACTCATAGTAGTCTTGACAATTTGCAGCCATACCACGAAAATTTACACCAGAAGAGCAAAGTAGCCAGGACTCGAAACATCACTTGCCCACCTTCCTCCCTCGCTTGTCCAGCACAGTGAGTCTTTAGTCTCCTGGAATATTATGTGTAATGATGAAAGATGGTGATAATACCCCCCCCATTGCTTAACGTCATCACACTACAATGCACAAATACTCAAACCACAAATATCCAGCTGTCTTCCTCTTGATAACCAAAGAACACACATATAAGTCGTCATCTAGTGGCAATTTAACACACACCCGAAAAACGAAATTGTCAGCACACTGTTGAAACTTTTTTATGGAAGCCAACCTCAGGGCGCTCCTCAGCAAACTGGAAGGCGCTTTTTCCTCCTTCAGTCCACTCAACAGCACCTCCGCGGCTGACACAAGCCCCTGGACCCATAATTTTTTGTTTGCGTCAGAGTGGTGGTGGAGAAGAAGGGCGTCAGTGTCCCTCCACCATAACTGGGAGCTGGAGACTCAGATATGAAATACTAAAATGAAAGCCTAAAAAAATACAGGGATAACTTCTCAGCAATCATCGAAATCCCACATCAAGAATAAAAGAACAATTATTTTCAGCGTTAAAAACAAAGCCATCTACATTATTCACAGAGTTAGAATCTACAAATATAGAAAAATTTCTTATTTTATAATTCTAAAAAGTTTGTTACTTCTGAAACACGTTGGTTAATGATATGTTATAGGGTAACATTAATGCATTCATAAAATTCAAATCCCAAAACCAAAGATTTGTCACATGAACGCAGTCATAGATACACACACACACACACACACACAATTACAGGACTGGTTAATCATTCTGCTCCAAACCCAACCCAATATGATATCTACAGAACATGTACAGTAAAGATAAAACCTAATTTACCTTCTTATCAACTTCTCACACTATAAACCAGGTTCCAGCGAAGTCATAGAAAGAGAGAGAGAAAAAATAAACTTCCACCATTGGCATGAAGACACTTGTAAAACAGACATAAAAACTCTAAAAACACACAAAAAAACCTGAAATTGTCAGTAGAAAAGACTGAAAAAACCTCAAGTAGGAAAACCAATAAAATAGAAAAGAATTATTGGCTGCCGGATGTAGTGACGTGACGCTTTGTTTCGGGGCTTACATGTATCAGTAAGTCAGTGTTATACCTTGACCACGTCTATAGAAACGCCACGATCTAGCAACGGCAAATTCATCTGGGGGGGAAGGGGACGGGTGGAGGAACAAATTGTAGTGTTTTATAGTGAGGGAAAAAATGGTGTTGCGTCTACCGGAGTTTTTATTTTTTTGATGAGTTTCTTTTATAAGTGTGTGTGTGTGTGTAATTCTGAATATATATGTATGTGTGTATACCTAGGTGCATGTGTATCCTAAATATAGACAGACAGACAGACATAATCAAGAGTGAATCCATTAGAGGTAGGTATCATCTGTAATACATGTGATTATAGCGGGAGATTAAAGCCTCATTACTCATAAACACAACAACAATAACAACCAATACAACAACACTAAAGACATCATTTCAGAGTGTAATAAAAACTGGGGTCATCAGCAGCTGCCCCCTGTATGTGCAACACGTTCAGCTACAGTGATCACGGCGTCAAAAGATTAATTACAACACAAACGGTAATATTAGTACTGTAGTGTCAAGTCCTTCTACATCACGATTATCAACAACAGAGGCAACAGTAGACAGAATAATTAAAAAAAAATGTGAACTCAGCATAACAGCGTCAGTGTGTACAGTCGCCTTAGCAACAGAACCAACTTGAGTCAGAGGCAGGAGCAGTCATAATGATCCAGGTCGCTTATGACTACATCACTAGCAAGTCTACGGACTTGGCGCACCCTCATTCAACTACTACATGGACATAATCTTCTTCCTTGTATTTTATCATCAACGAAGAAGGATGACACGCACACACACACACACACACACACACACACACACACACACACACACACACACACACACACACACACACACACACACACACACACACACACACACCCGATATACATACACAGGGCCGTCTCACCCGTATACGCTGCCTTGTGAAATATAATTTTCGCCTACACATACGTTGCCTCGTGGATTCATTTGAGAGTGTGACATATAATGCTCTGTGAAATATGCTTTGTGAAAATGTAATAAAATCCTACTGAATTTTTATTCGTGTGAAATACTAATTCATAGGATTATACTTTGTTTGCAATAGGATTCCTTGTGAAATGTGAATTGTATGAGATAAAATACCTTTTGAAATATGCTGTAATATGTAATAAATTGTGAAATGTATATGGAGGAAATATAGTATCGTGCGAAATAGAATATATTTAGTTTTACCAATAGTAGAGAAGGGAAACTCAGACTGGTATTGTTGTCAAATCTTTCTACCAAGGACAGACGACTATGAAGCCTGATCTCTCGACGTGTTGGAGATTTATATAATACAAGACAAACACTCTAGCATTTACACTATGTTGGGAAACAAAAATTAAAACGTAGTGATATAGCTTGAGTGTAAATTTGAGTTTTGTTTATATTGAAATAATTATTAAGTTATTTCCAAATATTTGTTTGTTGATGTCACGTAAGATCAAACAATGGACTTTTTCCTCTACAGCGTTTTTATTAATTATTGATCCTTAAGTGTTTAATTTCTTCAACTCATTATGGGGGAAATACATCTTCATATAGAGATTATATTGTAAAATAAACCATAACGACGTGACAATATGAGTGTTTCTCTCTCTCGTCTACTTTATATTGACTGATAATACTGGACTCTAGTAATATCAACAAAACAAAAGGATTCAAGTGTTTACAGTGAGATAGTGGTAATTTTATGTTGAGTTGAATTGTCATTTATTCCCAAATACTAAAAGTCTTTAAAATAATACGAAAGAAAAACACTTGAACTATGTGTAAATCAACTTTCTGCCCTCTTATCCACTTTCATATTCCACAAAATTGTCTTTAGAAAAAATAACGAAAAAATTACTAACTAGGAAGAAAAGAGGTAATTATCCACTTGTGATCTGAAGTAAGAGACAGACAGATGTGGTGATAGTGAGAGACAGACAGGTGTGATGACGTGGAGAGGCAGACAGGTGTGATGATGTGGACAGACAGAGAGGTGTGATGATGTGGAGAGACAGAAGACAGGTGTGATGACGTGGAGAGAAAGAAGACAGGTGTGATGACGTGGAGAGACAGAAGACAGGTGTGATGACGTGGAGAGACAGAAGACAGGTGTGATGAAGTAGAGAGACAGAAGACAGGTGTGATGAAGTAGAGAGACAGAAGACAGGTGTGATGACGTGGAAAGACAGACAGACAGACAGACAGGTGAGGTAACGTTAAACATGGACTGTAGCTTCGATATACATAACAACATTAGCCTCAATCGAGCTTAAATCCCTTGCTAAAAATCTCTTGTACAGTTTCTCAGGCATAATTAATTCCTCATGAATAACTTTAATAGACATCAATTAATACGATGCATGATTAATAGAACAATTTATTTATTTATGTATTTATTTATTATTTATTGATATAGGTTAAAGAATTATTTAGAGTCACTTAAGATCCAAGAGTTAAGTAGTGTTCATGTCAACTAATCTCTGACATGAAGTAACTCAAAAGAATAGAGATTATGATAGGTTAGGTTAGGTTAGGTTAGCTGTTCCCAAACGTTTGTGGTGTTAGTTAATTTTGTTGTATTAATCATTTCCAAAATATTATCTCCTGCATTAATATCGCTCTTTTATCATACTAATCACATTATAATTTTAGTATAATAATAATTTCCACAAGCGTATCACATCAACGATTATCATTTTAATTCAATTTTGGTCCGTTGGATTAGAACATACTGTGAACGACAGAGTATCTATTGTATATTCTCTCTCTCTCTCTCTCTCTCTCTCTCTCTCTCTCTCTCTCTCTCTCTCTCTCTCTCTTCCAGGATACTGTTAAAGAGCCACAAATCCCCAAAAATCGTTGAAATCCGCGTAATCGTTTAAATCGTCATCTCTCTTCAGAATAAAAACAAACATAACTAAAAACAGCAACAGCTTCCAATGACTTTACAAATTAATTGGAAATAGTAGGACCAAAAAAAAAATTATATATATATATATATATATATATATATATATATATATATATATATATATATATATATATATATATATATATATATAAAAGGGGATAAAAAAAATGATATGTGAGCAAAAAGTTAGTCTACCCAGTTATTACGCCAAACTACGCCAAACATATCAATTTTGCGGTCCGGTGATATATACGCCTCATAAATCCTGTCTAGAATGAGTAAAATAAAATATATTCGTGTTTTAATAGATATGATGCTATGTTTTTACTGCTGGTCGTTACACACAAACACACTCTGCCTAGTTTGGTATTCTGGAGTGTGTGTCACACATAAAATACAAATAGGCAACCAATTTGTTTTACTGTAAACGAGAGAGAGGCACAGACAAAACAGACAAAAAAGAAACTAACACAAAAAACAGAGAAACTTTGATAACATAAATGAGAGAGAGAGACTGAGAGAAAAATGTGAGATATCTGACTATTAATGAAAGAGAGACAGAAGGTGACATTACAATATATTTAGAATCTCACGTGTTTTTTTGTGTAGCGAAGATGTTTCTGATCTGTCTATTGATAGTAAAAATCAGGTGAATTGGAAAGATTTACATATATCTTTGCAACTCGCATGGATTTGGGTACGTATTTAAAGGTCAATTTTAGGGATTCCAAGTTGACAAAACACCGATATCTGGGCTCAAGGACACAATACAAATGTCTTTTTCACGCCTTATACACATCCACACGGTATATTTCTATCTTCAAGACCCTGAACCGATCTCTTAATATCTTAGATACAACAATTAATGAAAAATATGTGAGGCAATTCACCAATCAGTAGGCGCGACTCGTGTAGAATTCTAGCATATTTTTAGAGCTGAGAAAGACAAAAGTATGAAGGGCTGAATCCATGGCTCATGTTACGACGACTTTTATAATGATTTTGTCTTGTGGGTAAAAAAAAGTACAGTCACCCCCAAAGTCCTCTCGCCTCTCCTCATGAAACCCGAGATTCAAACTCGTGAATCCGAAGCATTTATGGGCAGAATAATGTATCAGTCTACTGCTTCGGGTTCACGAGTCTGAATCTCTCGGGGGTTCGTGGTTCAGTGGGAGAGGCGACAGGACTTTTGTGGATGACTGGACTGCACATAAATACATTGTGTCAGTTGACAATTTGGTCATTCTAACGACAAAATAAATATAAAATTAAACAACTAATTATAATGTAAAACAGGAGGTTTAATATGTTATTATATGATATGGGGCAATTAAGTGGACTTTAATGTTATTGTCATTACTATAAATTTTACTGAATGATATGTGCTGTACTAATTATTCCGGGTTATTCTGCTTTATTAACACAATATCTATAATTTTCATGGTTATTTTTGACAACTCCTATAATTAGTATGGATTATTTTGACGAAAGTTACACTTTTAGGAATTATTTTGACAACAACTATAATTCAAGATAATTCAGAAACACATATATCGTGTGGATTATTTTGAGAAGTGCTATAATCATTTAAGATTATTTTGATTATACTTATAAGCCTTCTAGGTCATGACAGCAGCTAAAATAATTCACGACCATCTTCACAACAGCTGCAAATATACCGCGAAATTTTTTACAACTGTAAATATTCCAGTCATATTTGTCACTATAATTATTGAAGATCGTCATGATATTACCTATAATCTGAACTATCATAATAACAAGCACGATAATACTTCAGGTTATTCTGATGACCGTATAATCATTTAGGATTATTATGTTAACTGATAAGAAAAATCTCCAGGTTATTTCTCACTACTACTACTGATTTTAACGCGATTTTTAAAACCTTTATGTTATTTGTGATATAATAAAGTAGCTCTCTGAGTCAATCCCCAATTCCAAGAAAAAAATTGTTTCCTGATCAAAATTTTAAACTATCTTTGTCAAATTTCAATAAAGGTACTGGGCGGGACGCTGATGAACACTCCAGTTAGGGTTATTTTGAAAGCAAGTATTATTTACCTGCATGACTCGTGTCTTTGAGCTCCTTAGGCAATAGTTCACAAAGTTGACCTGTTATCGAGATGCCCGGCTGACCCCCTTATGGTGGTTACTGTTTGTCTATGACATTTTATTTGATTTTAACCTGTAGCTCCTGTAACCTGTGTGTGTGTGTGTGTGTGTGTGTGTGTAAAGATTAACGACATTACACCACATTATCAAAACTTATCAGAATGACAAAACAAAATATTTTATGTTTACCTTGAACTTAAATAATGAACACGTGAAGCAGAGAGAATTATTTATCAACCACAAACAAATTCTGGGGCATTAAAACACCAGATATTTTTGTTTTGTTTTCACTTAGCTGCTGGGTACATGTCACACCACGTCAGCAACGCCGAGAGTG
The DNA here is from genome assembly GCF_018991925.1 of Homarus americanus. NCBI lineage: Eukaryota > Metazoa > Arthropoda > Malacostraca > Decapoda > Nephropidae > Homarus > Homarus americanus. Next base: position 474,405 of record NW_024730095.1, on the reverse strand, counting down.
GCTAAACTAACTCACTCACTAGTTACATGGCTAAGGGCAACGGAATGAAAGGCGAACTTTTGGATACGCTTACAAAGGTTACAATGATGTATCTCTTGATTGGTTTTATGATTTTTTATTCTCCAAGTCCTCTCTCTCTCTCTCTCTCTCTCTCTCTCTCTCTCTCTCTCTCCACTCTGCTGACTCTCTCTCTCTACCTTTCTGTTTGTCCTCTTTGTTTACTGGTCTTTGGTTCCGTATTGGTTGTTTTCTTTCCTCTTTGCGTTACGGTTTTCTGAACACGAATTCATTTCTCTCTCTCTCTCTCTCTCTCTCTCTCTCTCTCTCTCTCTCTCTCTCTCTCTATTTGCTCCAGTGTGGGTGTGTATGTGTGTGTGTAAAAGAAAAACAAGCAGATGCCAGTGCCATTCTTTTCCCACGGTCCCTTTTTGGAAAAGATCCTTACAAAGAGAAATTGGATTTTTGGTTTGTAGCTTAGTTTTTTTTTTCAAGGACATAAAAAAAAACAACACTTTAAATGTTAATTAAAGTTGGATGCATTTTACGCGTGCGTTTCATCATTAAAAAATAAAAATAAACTATTTTTTTAGGTCAGCTGTGTTTGGGATCCATGTTTTTGCGAGATTTGTGTTTTCCTTTCTGTCGGATTGTCGTAAACAGTTTGCTAAGAGGAAAAGTCTTTGTAAATTAATAAAAAAAAATATAAATGCCTTGTGTACCAGTTAGTCAATTCTACTTTGTCACAATGTTAAGTTACGATGTGTGGCACTCGGGTAGTTGACAAAGAACAGTTATTTCTTGTTTGGCTCTGAACTTATCCAAGGTACTAGTATCCACGTCTTACAAGTATATTATCATTATCATCAAAATGCATTAATCTTTCTAAATGAGTAATTACATTGAAGGTACTATAAGAAAGGTGAAAATATACATCGATCATAATATTAGTAAAGGGAACAACTGCTAAACTTTACCAAATGCATTTTTCACTCTTTAAACCAAACCACCTACACATACATATCTCAGACGCTTTAAATAATAATGTAATGGCTTTTTTATCACATGTAAAAGTTTCTTTTTTAGTATAATGTTAAACTTTAGCTGAAAAAGATAGAATCTCGGTGACCTTAAACTCGAGAAAAAGTTTTTAGCATAACCTTTGCTAAGTGCATAAATTACATTGTAGTATCCAGCCTTAATTATATTCTGTAGTGTGTGCGTGTGTGCGTGTGTGTGTGTGCGTGTGCGTGTGTGTGTGTGTCTGTGTGTGTGTGTGTGTGTGTGTGCCTGTGTGTGCGTGTGTGTGTGTGTGTGTGTGTGTGTGTGTGGGTGTGTGTGTGTGCGTGTGTCTGTGTGTGTGTGTGTGTGTGTCCTACATATTCTACTATCTATCCCTTTCCCTAAATGTACTACATTATTGTCTCTCTCTCTCGTCTCTATATATGTTTCTGTAGTTCTCTTTGTAAACTGTCATTTATTATTTTTCTCGCTTTCTCTCTTCCCTAAGTGCATCTACCTCTATATCTCTCAACCTGTCTTTATTTCTCCCCGCCTATATCTCTCTACCTATCTAATTATCTCTGTCTCTCTCTTCTCATATATATATATTACAATAACACATCAATAGTTCCCTTCAGAACCATCCCGTCAGGTCAGACAGTACACCATCAGAAGGCGACCGTCCACCCGGTTCCCAAACTATCTGGGCAAGAAAATATCCATCCTTTGCGTCTCGCCCCTCTCCTCTCCTGTCCTTTAATATTTGCAAGCGTCTCCCTCACAGCTGGTGCAGAAACGCCTGAGCCAGACACGGGGACCATCACTCTACTGGCGCTAGGGTGGAGGAATGGCAATCTTTATGAAGCCTTGTGATGGGGAGAAGACCACCATAACTGAGAGAGAGAGAGATTCACTGGACTATAGTGAGGTTACCTGCGGCCAAAGGCTGTCTCAGGTACGCACGGAAATTGATCTGTGTTAATTGTTTATTTTTAGACTGCATCACCCGAGTCCCTTTACTGAATCTTATGTATTGATATTACGATTAATCCGCACTACCTTACACAGTATTACTCTCACTTACAAAGGATGTCAGTACTTATTCAAGATGATAAGATAAAGAGTTCATTAGACATATAAATAAAGTTAACGATAATCTAAGTGTCACGAATTCTATGATAAACTGTGACCTAACTTGTGCTACATTATTAATGGTTCTGTACTTCAATTGTCATGGGATTAAAAAAAACATATTATATATTATTTTCAGGTGACAATAAACTAATGATGTTGGAGTAACGCTATATACCACACACACACACACACACACACACACACACACACACACTTCATTTTGTGCTACAAATTATCATATCTACAGACTTTTTGACACCCGAGGGTTGCAAAGAAAAACTGCTGTATAAAAGTATATAATTCTTCCACTGTTAACAATAATATTAATTAAATACTTGTGTTTTTTTATGCATCTTTTGTATGATGAAGCTGTCATGACGAGCCGTCGAATCAAATCTTTTTCTCACAGTACACAGCAATGTTTATCACAATATTCTTCCTTATAACATTCCCGAGTTTCGTTCTCTGGCTGGGGGACGTGAGAAGTTAAAATTTAGTTACATTTTCCCCTTGCATTCCTCAACCACCCTCGTGACCATGAAAAGTTATGCATTTTAGACATATCTCCCCTCGCCCAGCCTGGCCTCTCTCTCTCTCTCTCTCTTCACGGACACAAAACTCATAATGGTAGGGTGATGTCGCCAGGACCTCCACTCTGATGCACTGGACGCAGGGGAAAATTACATCAGCGTTCCCCTGTCTCTCAGATACTCGAATGGAATGGAGGGGATTACTTCTCTCTGCACGGCCTCCCCACCTTCAGGAACTTGGGTAGGGTTGTGACATTAAATTCACCCTGTGTTTTGTGTCAAACTCTGGGACGCCCTTTCCTGCTCCCCCAACCAAGTGCTCCATTCACTGGGTCAAGGATAGTGGATCTAAAGTAAATCTGACACCGTAATCCTGCGAAAATGTTCCCAGACACAGACACAGATCACAGACACAGACACACAGACACAGACCACACACACACACACACACACACACACACACACATTACTACTCTATATCCAGAAGCATCATATCAATAAAACACAAAGTCACAACACTTGATAACACCCGCAAGGCACAGAGCTAATCCTAGAGAGCAACAACAACAAGGTGTATTATTACGCACCTGTACCTTTTCCCTCTCCATGAAGTAATTTAATTAACCATCAACCCTGTCAGTGTAATAAACGAACTTTTGACAGCTGTAGCTCTGTTTGATGGGAAAGAAATTAAACCTTTCATATTTCAGTCATAGCCGGTGCTGTGTTGAGGCCGCTGTACTGACACTGGTTGATGGACGGACACTCAGCTCTGTTTACTCCTACGTGATAGACAGTGTCCCTGACTGATACCAAAATCTTGTTTAAGTTTGTTATAGTTTGTGTTGGTCAGGTCGTACACTATGTGGTCATCAGAAGAGATTTTCCTTATCATATGTTATCTTATAGACTGATCACTTGTATCAATATCCATATTAAGAGGTTGATTAAATTATATGACCTTACCCAGTCTTGACCACAGTGTTTGGTTATCGCTATCGTTATCACATATAGTAGTAGTAGTAGTAGTAGTAGTAGTAGTAGTAGTAGTAATAGTAATATATTTATCAGTCACTACAGCACATGATTGCTAAAAGGTTCATACAGGCATGTCAGTGGTGCTTATTCAAATATATATTGAGACACAGGTGACCATATAGGCTTAGGTTAGGTTAGGTTGCCAACTCTCACCAACCAAAAATCATTAAGGTAACTATTACAACTTTATAAAGACAACATAAAAACCCAACATCTTTTACTCACTAAAATGACGCCAAAAGTCGCTTAAAATCAACAATATCGTCATAATATCGCCGGCTGTTAATAGAGAAGGTTCGTAAATCGCTAAAGCTGGCAATCCTATGAGGCGATAACAATTAATAATTCGAGTTGTTTTATAAGTAAATGACTTAAAGCCGATGACAAGCAGGATACATTCAGCAAGCAGAAGCAAGCCACTCCTGCCTGTTATAATCTGTTCACTCCTCCTGGTCACTCCTGCCCATTCCTCTTGCCCACTCCCCCTGCCCACTCCTCTGCTCACTCCTCCTGCTCACTCCTTAACGGAACAACAATTCCCCAGATCTGCTACGCATTTGCATACAATTCAACATGGAAGCTGATATTCAGAGCGGCCTCAGACTCCAGGCGTCACTTATTTTGACATTTACAACAGCTACTGAGTCGCATAATATTATATGAGGGAGCGAGCGGTACATATTGCTGGGCGATTACGAGCAGACAAAAATAGTCTTACAGCGTTTCTTGAAGAGTTGCTACAAATTGTGATGTTACTTCTTTCTGTGAAACTACATTATACCTGTAGTTATACCTGCTATATATATTAACTAAACAGGGTAATATTTTTTTTTTTTTTTTTTTACATTAACACAAGGTCAGGCGCTTTATCTATTAAGTAAACATGACACAGAAACAGGATATAAGATCATAAAAATATCCAAAGTCAAGGTATTTAACGAGGAAGATATGCTGGATTTACAAGAGATTATTCCTAGAGACTCAGTATAGTCCAAAGGATCGTAAGTCCAGCAGCCAAGTAGTGATTTAAAAGATTGTCCCGCCAGGTAAAATGTGACAAACTTCCTCTCGTGTGTCGGGAGTTTGTGGCTGACGAGCGGACAAGAACAGTTGACACAGAGGTTTTGGCCGCCCGAGGAATACTTGCCATGTTAAGTTTCTAAGCTTTTATTTTCAGCTTCTTCATTTGGGACTATGAATTCTCACCTGGGGTAACTGACTGACTGACTTAATGACTGACTGAAACACTGACTGACTGACTGACTTAATGACTGACAGAGAAACAATACTATGATAGGCTCTTGGATTTGTACATCAGATATAACCTACATCATCAGTCAAGATACGACACATTAATGAAAAAAATATATCAGACTATTTCACTCTTGATATATCGTAACCTCCTACTCTTATTCTCTGTGACCTTCAAACGATATGCCATTGTTTATGTTATCTGTACCTGCGCTGGGAGGGACGCTATCATAGGTAATTTACCGGAGTGAAAAGAAGAAAAAAGCCCAAAACATTCTTTGTTGGAGCTCAGCCGATGGTGAGTGACAGGAACTTCGTGACCAGAGCCGTAATGGACCTCTTAAGGGCTTTGGCAGGTCGTAGAGGAGTGCCCCCCCCCCTTCCCCGTGTATTGCAAGGGATAATGGAGACCCTGTAACATGAGAGACAGAAAGGCTGCGACGCTGTAAGATAAGAGCAACATCTTCCATATTAAGGTGACCAGGCAACACAAATTTAGGTTCTTCTTAAACTTGATTCGCATCGCAAGCCATGAACGACCCCGTCTACCTCCCTCCTCGTCTTCCATGTTCTCCTCTCTAACCTTTACCATATATCCTCTCCTATCGCTCAGTGTCTTATTTCTCCATCGTGAGTCTTCCTTCCACCACGGGTCTAAAAAAAACGATGTTTATTTTCTTTTGAGAATATATTACACGACAGCGAACTACACAAGTCTAACTTCGTAGAGAAAACCTACTCGTGAATAGTTGCACTGCTTAGGAGAGACTTACAAAGAGCTTTCTTCTCGAGGAACTGTGACATACGACCAAGTTTTCTGATAAAATAAACAAGACTAGAGTGAAACAAACACCACGCTTAACTTGAACTGTTCACGTGCGAAACATTCTTATGTACCTTACCTAAAAATAATACAAGGATAAGTTGTCTGGGAAAGATACATTGAATAGTGACCCGGCTATTCCTCCCCATACCATAATTCTTCTCTCTGTGTGCACCATCAACTCGTTGTTTACTATTTACTGTAAACCTAAACTATTAAAGGCGGTACATAGCTCCTTTATTTTCTGCTTGATCGAGCCTGAGTGATCTCTCCATAGTAGAACCTTACCCTCGCAGTGGCTAGACACCGTTTACAAGAGCCACAAGTCAAGCTGTTGATGACTCTTCACATAACTTGGCTCCCGTGCCTGTGTTGGCAACTTGGAGGCGCCTTCAGACTACTTTGTTTCCGCGTCACGCTCCCCCCAGCCTCGATATTACATCCTCTTCGTCTCCATGTATCTTCCTGAGCATAAGAAAGGAAAACTGGATAAGAATACCGAATTTTCCGCGACATGGCAAGACGGAAACATTGTTTGCTGGTGCGAGTGACTGACTGCTTTGGGTGAATTTCGTCCTGGGTGTTTTTGTCAGAACTCTGTGACATCCAGGTGGGGATATGAGCGAGAGAGCATAATGGTTGTGTGTGCATGTATGTGTGTGTGTGTGTGTGTGTGTGTGTGTGTGTGTGTGTGTGTGTGTGTGCGTGTATAAGAACAGACCACTGCTACTAAAACTACAATAAAGTAGTAGTGTGTTTGTTTACACTGCGTCAGGGTGAATGATGGAGCCAGAAAAGTCACGCTGGCATTTTATTGTCGCTTGTCAAAAACTTTATTAGAGTGAATAAAAATATTTCACATACGAGCTATGGATGGTAAAATTTTAATGACCAAATTAAGTTTGTCATGTGAATGTCAGACTCGCCACATAAAAAATTACCCAAATGACACTCCTAGTTGTTGGTTTATGAATCACACACCCACACACGCGCGCGCGCCCACACACACTATATATATGTATATGTTTATATATTCATAGTTTAGGTGATTGTGGGTTGGTTAAGAAAGCGAGGTCCACCCAGTGGAACCCTTAATGATGACTAATAATTAGTTGTTAATATGGTTCAGGAAAGCTAAAGGCGTTATGGATTACACACTGACTCATTCTATGTTTCTTGAATCTACTCTTTTAATTTTCTATTCTGGTTGTAGCATCGTTATGTGTGCAGAATCGTTTATTGATGAAATATTGTATTAATGAAGACTTTTACTCCAGTGGAGACCTGCCTGGTGAGTGTTCAGGTGGGCCTCTCTGCTCTGCCTTGAAAGACACTCAACGACTTGAAACTCAAAGTTTGGTAAGAAACTGGACATCTAAAGCATATTTCATCCTCAGAACGCCCCGCCTTAAGTAAAATGTTCCTTTTACCTGCACTTGCCGCTAACTTTTGTTACACGCGACACTAAATTTATTCTCCAAGACGTGCAACTTCGCTGCAACTTGAGCCGGACCCCACCAGACATCTGCATACGACAGCTTCACTTAAGGTCCATCTTTACTTGATGAACCTCTCGGCTTCCTCCTCTTATTCACTTCTCTCAAACTCTGCCAGGAAAGGTAATGAACACTGAGCCAGACTTAATTCACTTTATATCAAAGGGTGTCTGGCATACTAACCCCGGAGCGTCTCTTGTCCCTAAGACAAATGTAATCTGACGTAAGGTAATTAATGTTATAACACAACTATACTTAACACGGAGGTGGTGACACGAAAGACCTCGAGTTATTTTTCCTTAAGTCACAACTGTAGAGCACATCGGTCAGGCCTTATAACCACATTACGTCACTTAGATAAATTATTTGTATTTTTTTTCAAGGCTATACAGTAATTGTTTTGTATTAACATTTCTGATATGTGCCCTCAAGATAACACTGTGATAACACGTCTGAGAGTTAATTAATTTTTTTTATGAATAGAAAAACATAAGCTCTCAGGTAACCGATGTGATATATATAACCTGTAGTAAAACAAAATTAATATCTACCATAATTTATGACCACAATACAAAATTACTAAGGAAAACATTAAACTAAATTACACTTAAATGTTTGGTATTTAACATCACAATCCCCCCAAAAAATAATGTTTTAATTACCAACTGGACACAGAGGTAAAGTGGAAACATTTAAAACTACAATTATAAATGTTTGTTTTTGTGACGACCAGCCTCTTTATGTTGTCAGTTAGGAGTGGTGGAGGGGAGTTATGCCTGGAAACAACACTTTTGGCAAAACAGTGGAAACGTCTGGGAAGGGACAATCAGGGGAAAGTTGAGAGAAGTTTACTGGCATGCGGGTAGAGACACGACCCCTCCCCACCCCTCCCCATCTGTTTACTGCACATCCCCCTCACGTGTCATGTTTTCCCTAATTTAATTTCTTTCTTTTCATGAATTAAAGATATATTTCGTACTGTGGGATTTCCTTACAATATGAGTAAGCGATAAAGAATGTAAAGATTTATAGCGAGTAGGATAAATCTAGCGTGTTAATATATGTTATATTTAGCTACCTGGCACTATACTATGCTATATATATAGTGCCTTGGAAAAGTGCCATTATATGACCTACACCTCGTTAGAACTATCGTCTATATTCTCATTAGATTAAGTCGTATGTCGTATTATGTGAGAGAGGACGAGAGATTAGTGTTAGCAATTAAGAACGCAATTCAGAATTTTTTCCTGAACCTTCGGAACGATTGGAAAGCACTTGAACTGATGCATTTAGATTATTAATGGTATTCTCCCTGACCTATTTTCTCAGTGGTTACAAGGAAGTGGATATGCGGATCGATAGTATTTTGTCCACCTCTTCCCTCTCTCCCCTTTCAATGTCCTACTTTTTCCATTATTCCGTATCCCTCTTTCATCTCCCCTCTCTCACCCTCTCCTCAATCGTTCTTCTCTCGTCTCTTCTAGTCTTCCTTTCTCCCCCAGTGTGCATATTAATGACCTCAGTATAATATACAGAGGATTGACTTTATAAATGTCTCAGTATATTCAGTCCTACAACTCGAAACTCAAAACTTTCCATCCCAAGTTAGAAAAAAATGCAGCAGCCTCCGTCATTACACCGAAAGATAGCACAGGCAGCAAATTGGTTTCATTTGTAATCGGCTTTATGCTGCCGTCGCGATACCAGAAATTTAGAAGAGCAATATTCCCCTGCGTGTCCCTGAGTTCATCTGGTGGAATTTTAAGTTCTGAGGAGAACCATGACCCTTCAGGGAGGTGAAACTTTTAAGACTACTACAGTATTTTATCCACGTGAAACTCCATAACGTTATTGTGAAACATTACTTCGTTATAAGGAAACGTTAAGTGAAACATTGAAAGATACTCTGACAGTTAAATATATTAGAGTACTGTATATAATGTGGTCCATATGCCTCCTATACAGTATTGTGCTATTTATAACATGACGTACGTGTGTGTCTGTATGTGTGTGTGTATGTGTGTGTGTGTTTTCATAACGATCAGGATATTAATTTCAGTAACTCTCTATAAGTTTCAGTACCACACAAAAGAAAATGCTGTCGAATATTTATTGCTCTTCTATCAATAAAAAAATAGGTCACTTGGTAACTCTGCAGAATTTTCCTAATACAAGGTGAACAAACATAACCTGACAGATTAATAAAGGTGCACAACACTGGCCTGAGGGGCGTTGCCATAAGCAGTACGACAGGTCCGCGTCTCCATTTACTGTAACAAGATATTACAAGTATAAACACTTGAGAAAACGCCACGAGAAACACAGACTGAAAGTCATATTATGTAAAAGGTTTTGGGGTCTGCCTTATAATTTATGCCATATATAAACAGTCTATGTTTTTTCAGCTTTAAAATGACTCCGACATTACGTTACAAGTCTAACTGTCTATTCCAGTTATAAATATGAGTTGAACTGATCGATCAACGACGTCCCACACGATAGTCAAATATAACGTGATTTGAAAGTCACTATTTAGAATCGAAGTCGGTGTTTATTGTCTACAGTGACTGTGGAAGATGTCAGTCTTTCACGTGAGCGGCACTAACAAGAGAATGAGTTTCTGCTCGGTTAATAGACTCAACAGCTGGTCGGACATCGTTGAAACTACGCCATTGGTGCCAACTTGCGGGAATAAACATGAAACAATGTGCAACAAAAGTTAAAAAGAAACTGCAAGTAAAAGAGGCATTTACGTTGGAGAGAAAGAACTCTGAGGTGACATAACTCTCTTTATGGCTCGGCGTCTGGAGAAAGTTGGGAGTTTTAAGTAGCTAAAACTGCTTCCAACAACGGTGGGGAGATTTAAAAAAAAGCCATACTTGAGACTTATCAAAAAAGTTATTTCTTAAAAACATTACCGGTAAATTAAACCAGAAGCCAAAGTGTCGATGTTTGTATTTTTATGACGGGAGCTGAGAGGCAGAGGGGACGGCCAGACCCTCATAAACTGCAGTTACTCTTCACTGACATCTGCCGTGCAAGTCGCAGTTTGTGGAGATGTGACTAACATAACGAGTTGATACAAGCCCGACTTTTTTACTCTATGTTATCCATGTAATAAAATATCTCCAATATCCGATAAACTCACGAGGTAGTGTCTCAGATGGGAGGCTTACCGAGATGAACTGAATACTGAGAGGCGACTTGACTGTACTAACCCTGACAGAGAGGCAGTGGATGACGCAGTAGACGGATAATTCACAAACTTGACTAGAATGGCGGTTTTGCTCAGTACGTTGTTAATTGTTATTTTTCGACTTATTTCTTCCCTCTCATGTGTGTGTGTGTGTATCACTTAAAGGTTACGATATTGTGTGGGTGAGATAAGAGGTGAGCAACCGCCCTCAATCCTTGGCTGGACCTCTGGAGATAATATAACTTCCATTATTGCTTTAGGAATGACAGCTAAGAGTAATGGTTGGAGCCTGAAGGTATTGTAAAGACTCCCTGCAGGATTTTCCAGGAGTTGAAAACGAAGCAATTTTGAAAAGGCGTTTTATATTTTGAATAATTTTAGAAGCAATTTGGATACATGTTTTTTGAAGGTACTGATATATGAAAGAATTTTGAACGGTATTTGAGTAATAATCTCAATTTTGAGTATATTGGTAATTATAGCATCGAGTGCAGGCGTAATGAATTATGGACTGTTCATTTATATCTTCAGTGGTTTAGTTGGATAATCATAAACCGAATAAAAACCAAATCACAGGTTAAACTTAGATTTGTAATTATAATCATTAATTTACGTAATATATAAAGTATATTAATCATTCATACATAAATACATTAACTTAATCATACCTACACAGAATACAGATAATATGTATGCTGATAAACCATACACATTACACAGTAAACAAAACTAGATAACTTAAATCACACATAAATAAAAATAATGATTAACTTAAATAATTGTATAACAGTCATCATCATCATCAAATTTAACGCCATTACAGTCACCATCATAGTCTCTCATCATTGTCATATTCTCGAGAACAAAACCGTCACTATCGCGCGAGGCTCCATGTCAAATTCACAACGGGGGGGGAGGGGGTGGAGGGGGGGCATTAAGGTAAAATTTCATCATGTGGAAGTTCAGGTTGGCTTCCATCACATTTGCATACAAGCTGTCATATCCGTGTGTGTGTGTGTGTGTTTTATCTCCTCATTTGAGTGGCCTCTGGTTCGATCCATTGGCAGGACGAAACTATATTCAAATTTGTTTACAAAATTTGTCTCTGTCAGCCAGCAGTAATTGGTTACCTGGGAGTTAATCAATTAGCGGATCGCGTTCTGAAGGTAACTTAACCTGCTGAAGGTAATTTATGAATTAATTAACATACATTCATATCTACACAGTCCATCTCCTCCATCTCAATGTGAATATCACCAGAGAAGCACTCACCTGTCTCTACTAATTAACCTGTCAGTGCTTACCTTCCTCTCATATATTATTATTATGAATTATTATAAGATTATTATTACGACGACTATTATCACCATCCTTATTATTTCCAGTATTAATAATATCATCGGTTTTATTGTTACAAGTTTTATCTCTCTACTGTTAAATTAAACCTCGATTTATATTGAGTTCTTCCTTAAACATGTCTTTCGTTTTCTGTTGCCTCTTCCTTCCTACTTCTCCTTAGGATCCAACGAGAATATCATTATTTATCTCCATCGTACTCTCACCTCTCATGTTCTCTCCCTGAACGCCTTTCATTCCCACCTTCCTTTCTGTCATTCAATCTCTTCACTCAAATCCTTTCACTACATTTATTTTCGTCTTCACTTTCATTGCTGTCTTTACATCGCAGTTGCACCTCATTTCACCAAAGTTGAGTCCGATTTTTTATCCCATTACTGTCATGCCGTCGATAGCTTCCCTCATTTTACCAAGTCGAGTGAGATATTTATTTTCTTCCTTACTGCTTTCTTGAGATCGACATTTCACCTCTTCATTTTACCAAGTCTGAGTTTCTTGTTATTTTTGGAGATTTTTTTTTTCTCTTATTGTTTCCATCATTTTCTCTCTACCTGGTCTTCCTTCCTTGGATCTCGTGTGTCTTTCGAAATTACGACATTAAGTATCTCAATCGCTTTTTTTATATCTCACTAAATTCTTTTTTTTTATTAATTCTGTTATTTTGTCTAGGTTATCTGGTTCTAATTTGGAATGTTCTTTGTTTTTTTGTTTTGTTTATCAGCGTCTTCTTTTTTGTTGTGTTTCTTTTATGTTTTGTTATTTGTTTTATTTCAGTCCTGCGATAACTTCATAAAAAATTGGCTTCTGAAAGTCTTGTGTCAACTCCTGATTGTGATGGAGAAGAAATAAAAAGTAACACATCTGATAAGCACATGTGTATATAGGTCGACTAAGAGACATACATGACCTTTCATCTGGATGTATGTTGACTGATGGTGACGTTTATTGACATCATAGGACTCCTCGAGGATGAGCGGCGTTGACGGGGAAACATCACGTCTGTGGCCGGAGGATTGTGAAAGATAACTTGCTGTAGTCGCTTCCTTACTTACTCCTACCCCGCCATCCTCTACGACAGCCACGACACAATAACTGTGCCATAAAACCCGACGTAAATGGTCCTCCCGCATTCCGCTCGGAAGAAAGATAAACTGCTACGGATATCACCCGCTCGGCCAACACAACACACGTGACAGCCTGCCGCCCAGAGAATCCCAGAGGGGCCACGACTTCGTCAGCGTGTGGGGGTTCTGTGACCTGGAGGAGGGAGTGGTCATGGTGCTGGGTGATGGTGGTGGTAGTGGTTAAGGTTCACGACATTCAGCTCTATTCTCATGTTGTCTGACTTAATTATTCTCCTTTTTCTTCATTTACTTTTACGTTTGTTTCGTTTACCTCTCCCTCCAACCTTCTCTGTTTATCTATCCGTGTATCTCTTTCTCTCTCCCTCTCTTTATTTGACTTCCATTCCTTGTCTTATTTGATATTCATGAGCCTCTTTGATATCCATATAAATCTATCTTTCGTATTCAATTTACGTATTAATTACACATCAGTCATGAATTATCCAAGTAAGTTATGTTTTATTATTCATCTAAGTGATAATTTATTCAGGAAAACCATACATTATTCAGTTAAATCATAAATTATTATATTATGAATTACTGTGGCGCTGTAAGTCAGGAATTATATATTCAAGTTAGTCAGAAGTTATTCATTAAGTTATGAATTAATCCGTTAAGTCGTGAATTATTTAGTTAAATCGTAAATTAGAATAAAAAAACACAATAACATTAGTTAACTTTAGTTCGGTTAATAAAAAATAATAATTTATTCGTCAATTCTGGACATGTAAGGAGATGTTCCGTATATCGAGCCACTACTTAATACACTCATCCGGTATCTTGCTTGGGAAAGAAACAAAAAATTAACCTCACAAATTTTTATCAGGAAAAAACAAAGTGTGTGTGTGTGTGTGTGTGTGTGCGTGTGCGTGTGTGTGGGGTGGGTGTGTGTGTGTGTGTGTAAGCAACGAAAAATATTCATATATTTCAAGTTTATTCCTTCTTTTATTTCTTCCTCCTGGTCCTTTTTTTCCATTTTACACACATGACAGTCGTACCAAGAATCTGTAAAGGGTTTTGACCTGCACGAGCACAATCACCCGTACAGAGAAATTCTAGTTTTATTAATAAATTCCGCCTCACTAAAACAATTTACAAGAGACGCAGTTTAAAGGCGTTCAAAGCAACATAGGAGTGATAGAAGCCTTTGTACAGTACTAGCTATAGGTGGAGTCGAATAGCTTCCGCGTGCACCTGAGAGAGAACACAACAATACGGGTAAAATAGTTTCGCTCGACTGGTGAAAGAATTTGTCGTTGAGCGTTGGGTAGTGTAGCCTGTCTCGGTGCTGTGTCCCCCCCACCCCCTCCTAGTTGAGCGAGACGATCTGAATAGCCAATATATCTTAATATCCAAGTATGTATGTATGTATGTATACCTGTATAAACCCGCTATAACACAGTATAGTGCAACCTTTCATAACCATTAACACGGCAAGAAACACCTCCTCTCTCCCCCATTAAAGTGGGTCCCAGCGAACAGTTCCTTGACCGGTCTATGATTCTCACCTTCTGCACAGGTACGCGAATAAAAAAAAAATATGAATATTTTATTTTAGTGCAGACTTCAGCATACCTGTCGTTTTTCAACTGAATACGAGTCTTTTCGCTCAGTTGTTTAAAATTATCCTGTTCTGTACACACACACACACACACACACACACACACACGTACACGCACACACACCTTACCTGTATATGACTCACTAAGTACATAACATTCATCAACCATATTTTATTATTTTCCTTTGTGTCTTTTTTTAACTAAAACTCCTAACACCCTAAAAATATCGTCCCTGATGGAAGACATAAATAAAAAAGTGGTAATCCCTTAAAGCCTTTGAGACAGGTTTATAAAATGGTTTACAAAATTCTCCTGACAGAGACGAGTCAGTGACCTCTGCACCTGTAAGCTTCATGTACCAGAATCTTCAATACTGTTCCTACTATTTTGGTTTTAATTCTTCGCGTCACTGAGAGAGAGAATCAATATAGAATCGATATTATGAGAAGGAGAAGGAGGAGAGGAGAAAGAATAGGAGAAAAAGAAAGAGAATAGGAGGAGAAAAAAGAGAACAAGAAAAGAGGAAAGAGAACAAAGGTAGAGAGGTAGCAGAAGGGAAAGGTGTAAAAAGGGGAATTGCAAAGGTAGAAGTGAGGAAGAGTAAGACATATTATGAAAGGAAGATGAGATTAATGTGGTAGAGATGTCGAGGTGAAGAGGAAAAATTATCATAATCATATCAATCATCATCTACTTACCTTTCCTCCTGATCACCAAACATCTATATCCCACTCCTTGAATTACAAACAAAAATAACATCATCCACTTTTAAGAACGTTTACTAAAGCTACGCTCTGTTTCGAGATATAATTTTTCGACTTTCTAATCATTACATTCTGCTCACCTGATGAAAGAGTTATAGAGTGTCGTCGATACATCAGCAGAAAATTAAACTAGTGTATGAGATATTTGACTTAGGTATGAGTTTCCTATGACTTGAGTGTAAGATTAGCTGTGCCGTGAGGAGAGTGTTTAAATTCGCGTGTTTATGGTTGGAATGCTCTTAAACAGTGAACGAAACAGTACATATTAGACCCATAAGTGATCTCATGTTACACCTTTATATAAGCCATGACCTTATCACTTGTCATAATAATAACAAAAATAAAAGCGAAACATAAAATCAGAATTCCTTCAATACCATTCCACACAGAGAACTACTGGGATAAGTGAGACGCTAAGGATGTCTTTAATTCAGGTAGTTTCTTAGCACGTCCAATTAATTGTATGAAAAACGGAAGAACATGGAGTTTAGTGTAGGAAATATTACTCTGGGTAGAAGAAAATATAAAGTTAAGTGAGTCATAAAATACTAGGACACTCCTTGGCCTCCTGAGCAAACACGAAACAAAATCCACGAAATTCTGGACACACAAAACGCCAGGTTTTCGTAAGTGTTCTCTAGGGGGAAAAAAAAAAGAAATGCCGGGGCGCTTCTTGACCTTTGGTAAAACTGAACTGAAAACAATTCCTGGAGGAAAAACAGCCACCAAGATAAATCATTCGCTGCTCGTTCTTATGGAAACAGACATGCCAGTCTCTCTCTCTCTCTCTCTCTCCTCGTTACCTACTAGCTTAGGAGGTCGAGCAATTTCTCCAAACAGGATTTCTCACACCTCCTCCCCTTCCTTTTCCTGCTTAACGACGTAGAAGAACCGACGGAAACGACACAAAAAAATCATCTCGTGTCCATAAGATATGATGCGACCGGGGGGTGAGAATGATAACCAAGGGACTTTGACCGCAGTTCTAGCTCATATATAGAACAAGTTAAGGAAGAACTTTTAACTTATAGTACCGTCGCTTTTTGTGACATATATAATACAGATTCCTCCCAAGTTTTATCCGAATCCTGATACCTGATTCTGACCTAACAAATTATTGAGCTTGAAATTCAGATTATCATACATACAGGTAACTACAGAATGTCAGCCTTCAGTTACAAAGCCACTTCGAAAACATTTGAAACTAGTGAATAGACACGTCCACCTGGTCTGTTCTGACTTTAGATTCTTTACCCCCAAAAAGTGATGGACCTCACCACAAGGCTCTAAGATTCTAACCTGGACTCAACATCATTAATAAAAGAATCAAGATAACATTTAATTAAGAGCATGTATAACTATGTGTGGTATACTGAGGCAATTACATGATACTTAAAATCATTTAGAATTGAGCCCATTGTTTTTAAGATGAAAATAACTTGTTGAACAACCTCTCTTTCCTCTTGCTCATCCATGACTAATGCGTTGTTAAGATATATGACCAGTGAAGAGAACTAGCACAAATTACCTCTAGGGAATCTCCTCTTTATCACCGGGTGTATGAGCCATGGGTCTCATACATCTCACAAGACTAAACCTCTGGAAGCGAGACAAAGGAAGAACATCTCCAAATAAAGTTCTGTATAATCCACGACGGGTTGTACCTCGCGAAAGATAATCCCTAACACCGAGAGACAAGAGATAGAGAGACACATTAAGCCCATGTAGTGTTATGATCAGTGATGAGAGAGAGATAGCAAGGCCTCAGTGGGCATTAGACGAGAGAGATAAGGATGTAACAACGCGCATTTCCCTTACCCCCGCCGTCACCATTCACCAGGTCACGCCGCGCCGCGATAACCACAGGATTATAAACCAGGAAGCGAGATTTCCATCCATCCCCTCTCCCCATCTCACCGTGTGCAATCAGGCAAGAGAGATAAACCCCAGAGAAAGACCCCGTTGGATAACACTAGATATCAGAGGGATTCAGAAACACAGAGACACAGACACACTTAAGTAATGGCACACAGGCTGAGAGGACTCCTGCGAACAAAATACATCGGGAGTTACGACTCGGCTTCTCATATCAGGCTTCTACATCACGCCCGAGTAGGATCTGGGGAGCCAATGGACCCCGTCGGCCATCACAGTAGAGTCTCTGGGGAAGTTTTGATTATTTGTCTGACTGTTTGTTGATCTTTAGTCTTTATGTTTCCTTAATTTTATGTGTGCGAGTCTCTCTCTCTCTCTCTCTCTCTCTCTCTCTCTCTCTCTCTCTCTCTCTCTCTCTCTCTCTCTCTCTCTCTCTCTCAGCTACAGATAATGTCTATTATCAACACGACAAAAACATATACCATCGACAAGTTACAATCTTATCTTGTAAACATGAAATTGGTTTGCAGGGAAATACTAATAAATAGTAATATATCCCAACCTCCTCCAGACACGAGGCCCCAGTGATGGTGTCCAGTGCCCCATCGTTTACTCTGGGGTTAATGTTCAGTCTGGTAAATCACTCTCAATAACCGCCAGAGATGCTTGGTTATTGTAGGGATGATGATGATAATGATGATGGGGGTTAATTAAATAAAGTGTGTTCAGGGGACAGGTGATAAAATTTTATAGAGAAGAAAAGTAGGAAGAGTGAAATAGGTGGGGAGGGTGGATGAGGGAGGGTGGATGAGGGAGGGTGGATGAGGGAGGGTGGATGAGGGAGGGTGGATGGGGGAGGGTGGGTGAAGGGGGTGGATGAGGGGGGTGGATGAGGGAGGGAATTATGTGGGAGGGGATTCTGCGGATATTAGCATAATCCCGGTAGTTTTTGCTGAGTCATTAAGGCCACTAGTGGGTTAAGGACTGTTTTGGGTTATTAATGCAGTTAATGAATTAGTCTTTTTCAAGGACGTTATTACCAGAAACGTTTAATAGGGTATTAGTTGAGTATTTTAGGGGATTTTAAAGGGTACAAATTTTAGGGTTACTGATATTTTTATGTCCTTTTTAGGGGTATTAGTGAGGTACCAACTAAATTTTAAAGTGATTTTAGGGAGGAAATCATTGTAGTTCTAGGAAAGTCTATTTTATGGAGAAGAAAGTGTTGTGTTTACAGGAAGTGTGTCCTAGTGGTATGAAGTTCCGTATGAGAGTTAAGTGTAGTGACGTGTGTAGCGGAATAGATTGGCGGACTTCCCTTCACAGGGATGATTGAACTTAAAGTGTTGGTGACAGAACACAGCTTCCTCACTCATGAACTACCTACAGCAATAGTGTCTGCTGCTGCTGCTGCTGCTGCTGCTCTACCACAGCTCTGACAGATCCCAACAGCAGTGTTTTTGTATCTCCGTCTAATGTTAAGCTGGGGTAATACAAAACAGTATTTCATAGTGAATTCAACTAAACCAGAGAGGATCTGAAGGTAAGTTAAAAAGAGATTGAACTCCATGAGAAAGGGTGACTTAACCCCATAAATGCAGTGAATTAACTAATGGAATAACATATATTAAACTCCTGAAATACGCCACAGCCCCAACCCCTGTACAGTACATTAACCAACTTGATCAGACAACCATTATGAAATATTTTGTATACAATTATTTATATATAATGATAACAATACCTTAAAGACTGGCTCCCTGTTCTGGCGAGTTGGGGGATATTTTTCTCTGCGCGTTATTTGACCTGACTCAAGGGTTCAATAAGCCAGTTCTGTGTAATAAGACTCCTGCAATAAATAAAGCTTGTGTTCTCTTATGTGTTTCTGGTAAGTCAGTTTCCATCGGGTAGTAAGTAATGAAAACCGAAGGAAGTGAAAAGGTAAGAAACAGGTGAATGAATAGGGAGTAATCCGAGATTAATGAATAGGAGAGGAGCAGAGGTGATTGGATATGGAAGGAAGAGAAATGAACGACTAGATAATAAACATAAAAGAAAGTGATCAGGCGGAGGTGAATGAAGGAGAAGGAAACAATCATAAATGAAAGATGAGGCAAAACAAATAAAAGAATAGGGAGATAAGAGAGATAAATGACATAGGAAGAAGCAACGATAACAAAGAGACATAGGAAAGAGAGGAAGAGATTACACGAAACTAGGAAGGTGTGCTGAGGGACAGAGACGATGGCAACACCTGAGGGATAATCATCATGTGCGTGAGGAGCGAACACTTCAACCCAGAATGATGCTGACATGTTTATCACTGAATAGACCTCCACGAGTCTAAAGAATTCCTGACAAAACTAAAAATGAAGAGTGTGTTAAAAGTGTGACAGATTGGTGAGGACTCGTCAGGTAAGACCTCCTTCAAGAGAAAGCAGTGACAATTATGTTTTACCTGAGTGAGGTGGACACTCATACCTGGCGATGATTTTAGAACGGAGTCGGTGACCTTCTAGCCTTCAGCCCCTAAAACATATCTGGTCTAATGATATATATATACATGATGGTATTGACCGTCTCACACCACCAGTCAGTAAACACAGGTTAGAATCACCATCCACAATAAACAATTTACTATAATAAATCGTTAATTAGGCATATACTTAGAGTATGTTAAAGAAAATAAGAAAAATCTGTCAGAAGGAGAACTAAATGAAAAGAGGAATTCGTTAAAAGAATTAGAACTGTGAACCAGAACAGGTACGGTCAGTTTCATGGGACAGTAGCAAAATCAAAGGTTAGAATCATGGGATGTAATAGACAGTTGATGAGACGACGTGAGGAGAATAGTTGGCAACACACATTGTAAGTAAAATGCCGCGTCAGGAACAACCAGAGAATGTAAAATGGTGATCGTCTCTCTCCCGGTGACAAGTGCACACCACCACGAAGATCAATGTTCTTATTAAACTGTCTTTAATAATAATAATAATAATAGCAACAACACCTAATAATATAATATAACTGTAATACGAACATAGTTTAAACAAAGGCCTATCCACACCCAACAATGACTAGATTCCCAGATAAGTGGATTCAAGGATAGACGCCGGAAGTACCTCAACTAAAGGCCCAGTTTAAATTTTGTTGTTGTATGCAAATGACTCGTCGGATTCTTGGTGAGTTTACGCAGGAGCTGCAGACCTTTGGGAATAAATTAGAAATGTTATGTAACGTAAGTTGAGAGAAGCTGCAAGTCTGTGTATAAAGAGGAAGAAGTCTCTGAGTTAAGTCATTTTTATCGCCCGAAGGTCTGGAGAATGTTGAAGCCTGAAAGAAGAATAAATTGCTTCCGGATACGATGGATTTTTCCTAAAAGGTTCAGGTTGATGTTATAACTTCAATATGTCAAGACGAGTTAATCCACGTTGCTTATTTAAAAGATGAACGCAATTCTACGCATAGTCCTTGGCTGCTAAATTTGAATTAGGTTTTATAAATTTAGGTCATAATCCCTTGATTTTTGAGGAAGAGATGTGTCGGAACTAACCATCATGGTATACGCACGCGCACACACTCACAATAACGAGCTGACGATAAATACACAGACACATTAAAGAGTATATTACCTATATACACAAGGGATACCGACTCTATGTCCCGTGTGATGACCTTTAGGAGGAGGACAAGCTAAAGGACGTGGAGGAGAGCTCAGCGGGAGGACCTGCAGGCTGGTGATAGCGCTGTCGCGTCTCGAGCCACCGCGGAGAAGGTCCTATTTCATCACCCTCAGGACCATAAAGTGAGACTATCTAAGGATGAACAGCGACAAGAGGTTACAGCTAAGACCATCCTGTAAAGCTGTGGGCTGGACTCTTACACGGGTCCTGCATCGTTAACCAGAAGATCATAAACTGGCTCAGTCTATGGATTAACAGCGGCGTAAGGCAGTGATCCATGAAATGTCTGATCTACCTAGCGAAGAGTGAAGTACTTGCCATGTTACTGCTTAACCCTTCATCGATTCATAGTGAGAATACTTTGGGTCGAACAGAAAGGTGAGGAAACACGGAAGTGTCTGGAGTTCAAACTCTCATGGGTCATCCTCAAAAGTCCTCCTCATGGGTCCTCCTCATGGGTCATCATCATAGGTCCCCCTTCTCTAAGTTCTTGAGGACGACAGTTGAAGTTATATGTATATAAGGATCTTTCAGGGTATGGTAAGGGTTTTTGTAGTTATATTATGGGGAATTAATGGTTAAGTAATGGAGTTTTACATATTTACAAGAAGTTTTCAAATGCATGAAGGGTTTGTCACCTATCACTAACTACGACTTTTAGAAATTAGTAAGTGTGTTTCTGAGTGATTTTGTTTATAATGGCTGTACTGTATATCCGTGTGTGATATAATTTGTCAAATATGATTTTCATCGACCCATCAAGATAATATTCTAAATCCACACAAAAAAAAAGAATATAAGAAACTCAACAATTTACCACAAGTTTATAAATAAGAAGAAAAAAATACTCGATGCCATTCACAAAAGGTTGATTTGATCCCCGCGCCAATTTGCTCCGAGATCTGTTACTGAAATTTTTAATAATAACTCACGAAAAAAAAAAAACAGCAACTGGAAAATAAATGAAACAATTCTGATCAACAATTTTTACTTCCATATACAGTATACCAAACAACTCCGTTTGTTTTTGTGTATTTATGTTTGTTTCTCATAAAGTGCTCTTGACTATTTCGTTTTATTTTCTAATATGTATCGTGTCATATATTTTCATTATCTTATACTGATAAATATATAGAAAATATATAAATTGCTGGACAAGAACAATGGAAATAAAGCTTAGTAGGAAATGAAGACTAGAGAAAATCCAATGAACTGCCAAACAAAGACGAAGACGGTGACAGTGTGATAAGAGTGTGGCAGTGAAGGGATGAACAGTGAGGGAGAGGTGCGGGCGCTTAAGTGAGAGATAACACCAAACTTGAGGGATGGAACCAAGAGATAGTAGAGACGCTTAGAGACGAGCCATGCGGGAGAACTGTGTGTGTGTGTGAGAGAGAGAGAGAGAGAGAGAGAGAGAGAAGTGTGAGAGATGAGAGAAGAAGAAGAGGATATCTAATGATGTGTGTGTGTGTGTGTGTTGGTGTGTGAGTGTGCGTGTGTGTGTGTGTGTGCGTGTGTTTCTTAGCGCTTCAGATTCAAGAAAACTCCAGACTTTACCATAATGTAGCAAAAATACTCAAATGTAATAGAGTACAAAATAATAATAAACTAGAAATGAAAAATACACCTGACCAGAAACATTACCTTACCTAACCTAACCTAACCTAACCTAACCAAACCAAACCTAGCTCACCCCTGATTTACTAGCCTACATAACAACAAACCTAACCTGACTTAGCCCGATTAACACTAAACTGAGCTAAAGTTAACCTAACCGAACTCTTTCTTAACCAAATCCGTAACTTCGCAAACTTTACGATTTTAAGTTTGAAAATTCGACTGTGGTGACGATTCACTTGGACGCACGTGTTACCATCGCCAACGTTATCTGGCCTCAAATACTTTTATCGTCAAATATCATCGCCAGGTCGAGAACTAGTTCGAGGAGATACTTGTACTCACCACCTACGAAGAGAGATATTGGCAAAAGTCAAGTCGAGATGGAGATAAGTTGAAGAGTAACTCAAGTCAAGACCAAGTTTAAAACGGGCCGCTGCATGCAAATGACTCGTCAGTTCTCGTGTGGATTTGAGCCAAAGTTTAAGACGTTTGGGAGAAAATTTTGACTCCTGGGGTAAGAAAAGTTGGAGTCAAGTGTAGCTTGGAGCAGAAACGTTTGAAAGAGGGAATTATGAGGGTTAAACACTCCTGGGTAGCCAAGCTTGAGGGAGAGACGAAGTAAAAGGTGATGAAAGATGACGGTTTTTATTTTTTATCTATCTCTCATACACACACACACACACACACACACACACACACACACATAGATACATACATAGATACACACACACGTCTAAATCAAATCTAAGTCTGTAAATTTTCAGCCACCGGCTACAACTCTATTAATAAACCGTTTATTATTATTATTATTATTATTTATACATAGATACACACACACACACACACACACACACACACACACACACACACACATACACATATACATAGACACACAGACACACACACGTTGAAGATTAATATTCTAAGTCTCATCTTTCAATAACATTTTTAAGGCAGTTTAGTTTGTATTCATAATTCAACTTATTCATCCATTTGGTTATCAATACATCAAACAAGTCAATATTGGCAGGATAAAAATATTACTTCCTTAAAGTAATTTTACCACATCACCTTTCATAAGACTCACCTAACCTCGTCAACATGTCACTGGAATGATATATTTCAGGCACAACGAATCTATTTTTATACTTCGTCACCTTTAACAAACTTGTTTTAAAACCTGTGCTTTAACAAAGTTTTCTCAATGAAGTTACATAATTTCTTTACACATGACAGCGAAACTAATTTTCATGTGGCTTCTAGTATCAAATTATATAGTTCGAATTTTTTCGATTTTTTTTAATCCTTAATAACTGGTACTGATGATCGACGAGTTTATTCTGTATACATACGTGTTTTTTAACTCCCTTTTTTTGTACAAACATATATGAATTTTTATCAGTAATATGTCACATATACAAAAGCAATACGACTGACAGTTAGTATTTAAATTAGATTAATTTCATGGATACTGCAATATTTCGATGAACCTATATCATAAAGGGTCAAAGGTCAGGCATAAGTAATAAAAATAGATAGATACTTTTTTATATTATGTAAGGTCGGTTATCATAGAGTTGTCACCTGCTTCTTTAGAGGGAAACCTTTCATGAGTTATTATTATTATTATTATTATTATTATTATTATCATTATTATTATTACTGTTCTTGAGACCCGTGAAGGAATCTAGACAATAATGACGTTTGTAGTTGGCTTATAAAACACAATGAGTGTCATGCCAATTCTTAGGGTTTAAACATGTACAAATATCCAGGTGTGGTGGTGGGGGTAGAAGGGAGGAGGCAGGAAATACCCATCTCCCCAAAACACGTGAAATTGTTGACATGTACAGGTGTTCATGGCAGTAATACAGAAGCCTATCAACACCTAAACACCTTTAAACTTATCATTGTGTTTGTGCTTGTTGATCAGTACAATTCTAAAACCTTTCTGACTGAGTGTTTGTGTGTTTCCGGATATGGAGTTTCTATCTACGTTTTTGAATGTCGTTCCGTGTCTGTGTGTGTGTGTGTGTGTGTGTGTGTGTGTGTGCGTGTGTGCGTGTGCGTGTGTGTGTGTTTGTATGTTTTAGTTTAGCTCCATTATAATCTCTCGTTGTTTAGCTGACTGGATATTTTGTTTGTGATTTTTGTATATTTTTTCTTTTTTTTATAATTGTTTCTCTTTTAGGGAGTGTAGTTGGGTTAATAGGCGTTGTGTGTGTGTGTGTGTGTGTGTGTGTGTGTGTGTGTGTTTGCAAGTACGCGCGTGTGTGTGTGCGCCTGAGTGAGAGAGAGAGCTCGTATGTGTTCATGTTTGGACACATAAATCGATAGAAACCTGTTGAAAATACACCTGAAAAAAAAAGTGCACACATCTCAATTTTTTTTCCAGATACATTTATAAATATCGTCTCTCTGGCGAAGCTGTGTAAAAACTCGCAGCCTTACAGCAACTCGGCCAGAAAACTGTTTATTCGCGCGTAAATAATCCCTACAACAACAACATTTTGATAGAATTTATTCACAAGTGATGAATTTGACTGTAATCAACCTATCCTAACCTAACCTATTTTAAGGGATATGGGAAGAATATATATATAAATATAAAATATATACTTCCTGAACTGAAAACTTTGCCGCGGGTAAAAATAATGGAAGCTCAAAAATATACCATTCTTATACGACCCCCAAAATATGACAAGATTTCCATATATTACCATAACAAAGATCTCTGCTACATATAACCTTTGGGATATCATCTTCCTTCAATACTATGGAAATGTTACAATAGAAGATACGATACACCAAAAAATATATATAACCGTAGTATGGAGGCATCATCTACCCTTGATATCTCAAAGATCAAAGGAAAAGTCATTCAAGAGTCATGATCTTGTGTTCTTTCTTCCTGAAATTATATCATAAACCATTGAATATTTCCTTTATATTTATCCACATAATATTCCTTTGTAACTAATATTTCATGTACTGTATTTTCGTTTGGTCTTAATATGCTATAATCGACTAATATAATTTACATACAAATCATAATAATGCTAGAATATATATTTTATTAATGTCTCTTATAAACTAAGAATATAATATGTATCAACGTTTCTTATAGGCATTTATTTCTGACTTACTCACAATACATGGTTAGTGCACAGTTGACATTAATATTCACTAAACTCCCCAGGACAACAAAACGTAATTTCAGTAAACAAATACGTATATAAAAATGATTCCCAACATCGGTTAAAAAAACAATCGGAATCTCTCAAAACTGTTAATGAAGCTATGACAAAATTTGTTGGACGTTGAAGCCTTATGAAGTATTTTCTAATGTTGTCTAAAACTAAGAAATTATCTCAATGATTATTTAAAACATATACATTCTCTCAACCCGTGAAGAGGTAAATACTCGTCTCTGCGATATTTTTCCTAAACAGCGACTGAAGACATTCGTTGTTAAATGTCAGGTCATACAAGGTCACTTTTTGTATTCGAAAACCCCAAATAATTACAATAATTTAGGACGTGTAATAAACAGGATCCTAAAAACCAGTAAAAATAAAGTCTGACGCTGTAGAATATATGATGTGACGTCACGAGCGAAAGGAAATATTACTCTATGTCAACATAACAAATTTACCTGTAATATACACCTGGAACTTTCAACATAAATTTACTTTTATTGTACAAAGTATAATAAATCCCCCGAACTGACAATTATCGAGCGGTGACTTTCTGACCGACTCATAATTCAATTTAAATAAATTACTCTCAACATCAAATACTTTATAATACGTACGGTGATTAGGTGATTATAACGCAACAAGTAATTACCAAATTAATTATCATGTAGGTAGCGTCCCAAACGTTCACAATAACGGATATAGTGTCTTCCTTAGGCATCTCCACAGCTTTGAGGATAGAACTGGGATTAGGTAGAGTATACGGGTAACCTAGGTAATGATCTGTCCCTCCACCTGTGCAAACTCAGGTAACCCAATCAGTTCATTATAATACAGGTAGCGTCAAAAGCACCCATCATAATACAAACAAAAACCTCCCCTATATCCGAGACAATCTGAATAATTACCCAGAACATTTCACTAATATAACGACACTATCAAGAACCTGAAATACTATGAAGGCAGTATTAATAACACCAATCATTACGGCGGCAGTGTTAAGAAATTGCCTATTACATAAATTACCTGGAGGGAGTATTGAGAACATCCACTGTAATGTTTGAAAACTTATTACATGTTATTAATTACGAGGCTCAATATATCACCTGGAGCTGTAGTTCAATAAAGACTATTTTCTTTGGTTTTCCTGTAATACATTTTCCATACACCTATATTATCTTTGTTGGATCTTAAAAATAAATTGATTGGTAAAGAAATAAAATAAAAAAAAGACTGAAATGAGAAGCTGAAGAATAAATTTATAAATACACAAATAAATGAATACAGAAACAACCTTAAAATTAACAAATATATTCCCATTTAAAAAAAATATTAAAGAAATGAATAAGAAAATAAATTAATATCTAATGAACCCGAAATCAGAAAAAAATAATAAAAAACTAATTCCAAAAATTTATTACTAAACACGTTAATATAAAAATGGCATAAAATCCATCGTTTCTCCAATCAATAAATTATGATTATATGTTGACCCGAGAGATGTTACCTTATAATCACAATACATCATCCAGTTGGCGATAAAACTTTATTTATTACGAATACCGAGAATACAAACAAGATTATGGTATATACAGGGTGTCCCAGAAAAATGTCCCTACCTCCCTCCCTGCCTGCCTGCCTGCCTGCCTTCACCCTGCCTCCCTCCCTGAGACATTGAGAGTTGGAGGGAGGGAGGGAGGCAGGGAGGCAGGGCGCAGGCAGGAACATTTTTCTGGGACACCCAATATATTATGAAACCAAAAAATGTGTGATGAATTTGTCGAGGGCGTGGAAGGATATCTGAGGGTATATAATTCACCGGGTGTTGGTGTACTGTAAGCAATAGGGATACTGTCTGCAGGTATTAGTTCACTAGTGTAAAAGCCATTATGTATTACGGTGTAGAGTTTATGGATAAAGTACAGAGTCGTTTTGTCAATAGTGTAGTAGGAAAGCAGGCGAGTGTAGTATATGTAGGTGTTGGTGTAAGGACACAGGTGTAACAAGGATATGGTATGGTAAATGTTGAGAGAGAGAGAGAGAGAGAGAGAGAGAGAGAGAGAGATTTTGTCACATGTTGGAAAAGTTATTTATCATATGTATTTTGACGTCATCGCACTCACCAGCCAAGAGAGTACCACAGAGATACTTTTATCTCCCACCCAACCAGCAGGCAGAGCTTTGAGAGCGATGCTTCTTATTTTCCCCCCAATTAACAAATTTGTAGAGTAATTCGCGATGCATTGTAGTTCATTCTCCGATATATATAAAGCTTGTAGCAGAGCAGTGGATGTGATGCTTCTTAATGCCTCCATCACCTAACATCTACAGTGTGACTGTGACGGCTGGACCTACAAGCTGTTTCCCTGATGGCTCTATAACACAGGTGACAGCGACAAGGACTTCGTTACTACCAACTCCCAAAGGTGATGAAGGAGGTGCGAGGTGAAAATCTGACGGTGAGGGAAGTATGAGTGGAAAATTTATTGGTTGAGTTGAAGGTGGTCTTGGTGGAAGAAATGGTGGTAGGGTTGATGGTGGTGGTAGTATTGGTGGAAGAAATGTTGTAGAAATTATAGTGGTGGAAGTACTAGTAGTTAGTAGCAATGGCGGTGATAGTGGTGACGTTGATTGTAGTGGTGGTTACTCTCTGATGTGTAGAATAGAAAAGATGAATGATTGTTAGTGGTTGTTGTGGTCATTTAAGTGGTAATTGTGGTTGTTTGAGTAGTGGTAGTGGTAGTGGTAGTTGATGGGTTGATGGCAATAGCAGCGATAGCGAGAAGAAAAAAATACGATCTTTTTATAAATTACAAAGAACTGTCCTTTTTTTATTCCTTCAAATATCGATATAAAAATTCATGGACACGAAGCTATTTAAAAAAATCCATATGCAGGGAATTTATATATTCAAAAAATTCACTCAGTTACTCTCGATATTCATGGCATTTCTTTTACACAATATCTCTCTTAAATGCATAAATTCCGACACAGATGCATTGTAAGTTAATTGAATTTCCATTACAGTTATATGCCAAAAAATTATACAAGTTTATAGTGTATTCAGAAAGTAATGTAGCTGTTAGAGGAATTTACTGTGATTATGGATCAATATGAAGCAATTATCAAGCCTGAGTGATTGTGACATCAGAATATTAGTTTATCAATATATTTTCTTTTCAAATTTGCAACTTTTAAAGCTTATCAGCTTTTAAACCACATCGTCATATATATTACAAACAGACATTCCTCTACCAATAAGCAATTTTTAAAGTCAACACCGAAATGTAAAAGAAAAATACTGCATATTTAACGAATGGCCAGTTATCATAAATACATTGAAATACATTTTTGTGTTGAAGTTTTCTCTAATAAATAAATGCTGCGTAAACCTTGGAACACGCGTTAACACGAGAGCCGAGATTTGTATTTTCAATCATATAGCGCAAAGGCAATACTATTTTTTGGTGGGAGAGCTTTTCAGTTTCATACAAATCCTTTAAATTAAGTCAATATGTATCTAGTTGTAAATATCTGACAAACGATATTGTTCATGGTGAAAATTTATAAATACAACAAAGACTTAGTGTTTTATTGCTTCTGATTTATATATACTTTAAAATGTTCAAATGTTCTTCAATGTCGATTTAGTGTTTAATATTTTGTTTTTATCCAGCTCTACTTTATAATCTCAAAGATAAAACCTCTTGTAATGTGTAAATATATACCCAATAGGCTGATTAATTGTACTCAAGAGGTTACGATATGTACTATGTACTAATTCATTGTACTCAAGGATTTAAAACTGGTAATACCATCTCCCACATTGACTCATCGTAACAAAGAATACACAGATAGTTATGATCACCTTCAGTCATACGTGTTACATTAGTTGTCTGGCAAATTCCTGAGATTCTTTCGTGTGTCAAAGTTTCCTTCTATAGTTTCAAAGTTTATTACGATAAATCAGAAAATATCCGACATTACACTCAGCAATCTTTACTGATGTGACTAACTTTGTTGTGTGTGAACAAAATGTCAGTATAATCGATTAAATTGGTTTTAAGAATAATGTAGAAAATAATAAATAAAAAGATGCATATTCGCGTAGTGACGAGGCTGATTTCATGAATTTCAACGATCAACAATTTTCAGTCATCAAACACGAGCGACAGTCTTGTATAAATTATTAATAATTAAGTCGTTACGTATGCAAAGACCTGTCCTGATACTATTGTTTCAACATTTATCAAATACTAAAAAAAAATGAGAGGAAATGAGAGGACAGCCAATTTACACAAGCGTTTGACGAAATGTAAGTATGCTTCAGTGTTCAGGTTTATAATATATTCATGACTTCTCCTGGACACCAATAACACGAAACGTAAATAAAGGCACAACAAAACGAATTGTCCGATAGTACTCCTGTGAGCCAAGTGGAAAGACAATTTCACCAGGATTTTTATTTGCCGTTTAAGCATCTCTCTCTCTCTCTCTCTCTCTCTCTCTCTCTCTCTCTCTCTCTCTCATGTACACCTTTAGTTCTTTTTCAGTTCAAAATATGACAACATGATCTTGCAGTCAGTGAAGATAACGGGTCATTTTAAGAATTTCTAAGGTATAAGAAAGACTATTCCATTCACCGTGTGTGTGTACCAACAAGGAGTGTTTGCTTGCATGTTTACAGAGACGTGTTGCAGTGAGTGTTCTACAGTCAACGTGCAGCTCGCAAGAAAAAAATACATTAATATTCAGTCTCGCTAAATTTAGTGAATGTCCGGCCTCAAACAGAGACATTTCCAGAGATTTGTTTTAGTTTAATCAAGTTTAAAGAACGTTAAAAAATATGTTTATATTCATGACTGTAAATAAGCAGCTATTGATGATAATCATAGTAAGTTTATACTTAATAGATGAGCGTCATATAATATAAGTTATTAATATTTATTTAACATCATTCACACTTAATATATAGATAATAAGAATAACCATTAACGTGTATTAAATACGTAATTATTAACTGCGTGTAACCAAAACTCGATTTATTATATAATTTTGCTGAACTTTTTTCATCTTAATGAGGACAATATAGACCCATTGTACTGTATATGCAGAGTCTCCTTATAGAAAATGAATAGGCAATCATAGCGAGTGTAACAGGAAAGTGGTTATGACTTTGACTGTCAGGTAAGGTCATATAAATCTTGAATTTAATATTAACCTCTCTTAGTACCCGAGCTTGTTCACTTAATTCCTACTTAAAACTTTCAGATTTCCTAACGATGTGATAATTTTGGGTCGAAATTAGATTTGTCAGATCATACTGTAAGTGGCACACACTTTGTTCGCTGATGTACAGGAAATTCTATTATTTACCTCCTAAAAGTTAAGTTCGTCTCTCACTCATTCATCACCAACGAATAACAGTTGCCGATACAATCACCAGGAAGACTACGTTAATTAAACAGATTTTCCTGCGTGTGAGTACAACACTCTCTCTCTCTCTCTCTCTCTCTCTCTCTCTCTCTCTCTCTCTCTATATATATATATATATATATATATATATATATATATATATATATATATATATATATATATATATATATATATATATATATATATATATATATATATATATATATATATATATGCATCGTTGAATAACTACAGTGGCAGCACATTTAATACACTCACACACAAAAATGAGGTGCGAATCATTTTAAATTTAGTGTACACATTGTTATTCACGCGCGGTCGCTTATAATTTGTGGAAGAGTAAAGTGGACCATTTTATATATATATATATATATATATATATATATATATATCTGTTTCATGGTTGCTAAAGCAGCGATATTAATATTTATCATAAACTGCAGAGTGAATCGTGAGAGTGTTATCTATTTTGGGTCAGAAATATGAGTGTACGTTGTAAGTACATCAGCGTTGATGAGGCAGATCTTTGACTAAATGGCCGGCTTACTCAATGAACATAAGATAGAACTATAAACCTATTGAATAATATTGTCAGAAAATTACGGGAATATAGATATTAAACTTCTAGAATTACCTGCCTATAAAAACAAGGTAGCGACATAATTAAGGGTAAATTTGAGTGTGAAATATGACGAGTAATTAAGAGTTAAGTTAAAGTGGTTTATTAAATAGTAAATGGCCGAGTGAATTACATTTGGAAAGTTAGAATCGTATTTTTGCTCCGACAGGAAATACTTTTACTGTGTTGGTGAATATAACAAAGACACAGTATTATTAATGCATCCCGTCCCTAGTGTGAGAGAGAGAGAGAGAATCATTTTTGTTTTGTGTTTGATAATGTTAAATTATATCATTAACATTTAATCCCAAGACAAAGTTATATGAGAGAGATACAATAGATTGATATGTAAATATTCTGTATATTATTCTTCAAACTTCTTCCCTATAAAGTCTAAACAATGGTTCTAAGGATACCAGTATTTCCTGCTTTATGGGATTCCCTGTGTCTAGATATCCTCCACCTTATGGAACTGTTAATTAATGGAAACACCAGGATGGTAAAACTCGTTGGTTCTAGCGACTCATGGAACGCATCTCTGAGGTCACCTGCTATATGTGCCACCTTCTAACTTACTACGATTCCTGACACTTCAGACGCCCTCCTTCTGAAGTTACCACATGGTCCCTCTAGCAACACAGGGAGAGAAAAATCTACTGAAGGAGTACACGAACAGGGTCTTCCTAAGTTACTACTGTGAGACCAGAGTAAACTTTTCCACCCCGAGACAAGAACGAAACTTCCGTTCAACTTACGAGAATTGTTTCGTTTTTTCTTTGTTTCTGTATTAAAGTTATCTAGCTTTCCTTCCTGCCTTTGTGTGTGTGTGTGTGTGTGTGTGTCTAGTCGTAGAAGGGAAATAAAACAATAGGTAAAACAAGTAATATAAACCAAACTTAACGCTGGGAATTACGAGAGAAGGAAAAATAAATATGTAGGTGATTATGCAAATTCACCACCGCTGGAAAAGACGATGGGGAGAATTTAGTATTGGTTAGGTTAGGTTAGGTTAGGTTAAGATTTCGTAGTTGGTGAACGAATTTTTATTGCTGGCTAAACTGGATGTGAAAAGTCTGAAGATTTGAGGAAAATGCGTAAAGGAGAATTATATGATGACCATTTAGTTAGTTGGTGTATCTGACGTAGAGATAAGGTGTAAGAGAGACGAAAAGGAGATACAATATTAGAGAGAGAGAGAAAAAAGATAAGAGACAGAGAGAAAAGGAAAGACAGAAATAAAAAGAGAGAAAAAGAGAAGGAAAGAGAGAGAAAAAGGAAAGAGAGAAAAAGAGAAGGGAAAAGAGAGAAAAGGAAAGAGAGAGAAGGTGAATGGGAAAGACAAGGGGAAGAAAGAGAGGTATGTATGTTGCTAATTTAATACAGGGGGAACTGAGGAAAAAGATAACCGAGGGGACAGACAGACAGACAGAGAGAGACAGACAGACAGACAGAGAGAGAGACAGACAGACAGACAGACAGACAGACAGACACGAAAAAAAAGGTTATACATTGCTGATTATCCATAACCAGTTTTACCTGCATATAAATAATCTCGACCCCAATTAACTGATCCAATAAGGGAGACTTGTTCAGTACGTGAGTTATCAGGACAAGAGCAAGTGAACTAACCTAGAGAGGGCGGTGGATGAGGGAAGGCGAGAGCGGTGGATGAGGGAAGGTGAGGGCGGTGGATGAGGGAAGGTGAGAGCGGTGGATGAGGGAAGGTGAGAGCGGTGGATGAGGGAAGGTGAGAGCGGTGGATGAAGGAAGGTGAGGGCGGTGGATGAAGGAAGGTGAGGGCGGTGGATGAGGAAGGTGAGAGCGGTGGATGAGGGAAGGTGAGGGCGGTGGATGGGCCGGTGGATGAGGGAAGAGAGCGGTGGATGAGGGAAGGTGAGGGCGGTGGATGAGGAAGGTGAGGACGGTGGATGAGGGAAGGTGGGGGGAGTGTCTCTTAAGGCTGATCAGAGGGGGGGGGTGAGGGGTGGTGCCTAGAGATAAGAGACAACACACGAATTTGAGTTTGTGTTTTGTGTGTGTGTTTGGGGGTGTTTGTTTGTTTGTGTGTTTGGATGAGTGTGTGTGTTTGTGTACAGGGGTGATAATATACAAACAACATAAGTGGTACCTCCCCTCATAGCCACACCTTCACCACCTTAATATTAAATACGCCTTATACACTAGTACCACTCATGCGTGTTATCGTTACAGCTACACAGGAAAACCTTACATAGTACATCGACCTCAGCGATAAAACGTTAATTAAAACTAGATAAATTAATTACTGTGACAAATGACGCATCTCATACATTCTAATAATTAATTGTTTGTGAAAAAAAATAAATAAATAATATATGAAGCTGTTATTTGTTGGTAAATTATAAGGGGTGTAACTGTGAGGGATACTGTAATATATATTGTTGATTCCGGACATATTGAACAACATGGGGGATCTATTAATTATATTTACTGTATGTCATTGATCTATAAATGTGATATTTATTAGCTATAAATAACGACTTTATTATCATCATTAGTATTACTATTTTTAATGTTTTCTTCACGTCTGTCTGTTTGTATCTCACTATTTCAGTCTGGGTAGCTGAATCGGATCTATTCTGTCTACAAGGGTGTGGAGCAGAGTCTGGTGTTATCTTGAAATATGGGAAATGCAAACAATCATTAAAGCATGAGCCACCATAAAAACTATTTTTTGTCCATATCATCAAATATACTTAACATATCTTATGAGACAAATTCCCTGAGACACCTCCAACAGGAAGTCATGTATTACAAAAGTTATCAGTTTTGTTCTCTCAGCACCTTCGATTTTTATTTATTTTATTTATGGAAGTCGATGTTCTATATAACTCTGAGAGATGCTGAATATATGTGCAGCTCTGTGACGAGACGAGATTCAAAGAAAAAAATTAAAATGCAGCATTTGATTGATTTTTGTCGTCTATCAAAATAAATTCGACTGCTTTTCCACTTCCACTCAGTCTATAAAACCGAAGATAAGTATATGTGTGTTGGTAAAGACTGCTCGAAAACCTTATGAAGTCTGGGCCGTGATCAGCAACCCTAAGACGTGAGATGAATACCATAATTGACAGATTGTATGACGACCCATATGTTGGCTAAGAAAATCAATCGGTCTTCTCTGCTTTCATTCTGATTTGCTGTCACCTTCAGAGTCCTCACAAAATATCTGGCCGGATTCCAGAGTTTTTGCATTCTCCTCCGCTGTCATATCCAAGCTTCTCACATTTCTATTTGCTGTCATTTCCATCGTTCTTGCATTCTGATTGACATTTATTTTACATCGTCATTTGCTGTCATTGCATGTAACTTCAAAATGAGTGTACGTCTGCAGCCTAACAGTTATTTACTTATCAGAAATAGTTGACCGGGTATTATCATTATTAAATATGCATTACTGAGGGACGTTAAGCGTATTTAACCTCTTGTGAAAAATCTCAATAACCTCGGCCATGAGCCTCAGAGAGTTAGTGCTTTCATAATTTTTTACTAATTTATGTTTATTTAAGAAAAAAGGGATAAGAAATATAAAGTATTTCCTATATCCCCAAATCTTGACAAATGAAAGGCGAAGTTACCATACAAATACATACAGATACATACAGTTGAGTTGTAGATGAATAGGTGAAGAAAAAAATTATATATATATATATATATATATATATATATATATATATATATATATATATATATATATATATATATATATATATATATAAGAACAAAATAAATATAACGACGGAGATAAAGGAATAACAACTGTATGTATAATCAATAAAAGTGACAAAACACAGGTACAGGACAATGACCTACCACCCGCCCTCCTGCCAACCTTTCATACTCGAGTAATGGCGGGGTGATGGCTGGGTTCCTTGCCAGAGAAGTGAGGGGGAGGGAGTCATTGTCCTTGACCGCGATATCAATATTCTCCGCTCCATCATACCGTGTTCATATTTTATCCCAGCACCCGCGGGTAAGTGGGGGAGTGGGTGAGGGAGGGCCAGTTCTTTCCCCCCTTACGTTGGGGTAAAGTGCTGAGGTAAGAGACTTGTGTCGTGGGAGGATGACGGCGGCGTGGTGTCTGACGTCAGTATTTGGTTTCGTTGGTTATTGCATTGTGCTGTTGGAACATTTATTATTATTGTTATTTACATTATTAATAGTATTGTTATTCTGATTATCATAAATATTAATAATAATATCATTGTTAGTGTATAATTTTTGTTTTTTACTCGTTGATAAAAGATGAACAATAATCTATACCTAAAGCAGTTATGGTGACAATATTTCAGGTTTTAAGATGTAGGCGGCAGTCTTTCACCAAGCCCTGACCTAACCATAGATATTATTTTATATTATTTATTATTTAATACAGGTAAATGATGACTACCTCCTTTAAGTAATAATTAAGCGAACATGCACATATATTAATCGAAAAGGGACGTTTATTTATAGCAACCTACAATTTTACACTGAATTACGAGATCCTTAAGGTCTGTGTTCAGTAATTACACAGATTAGATGAGGTTCCTTTAGGTTTAGGTTAGGTTAGGTTAGGTTAGGTTAGGTTAGGTAGAAGTAAATCCTTAAAAAAAAACCAAAAAAGTTATGAAAGAACCGCATCAGTCAAGTCGGAGGTAAAGTTTCGGTGTTGTATGCAAATGACTCGTCATTCTTGGTGAATTTACGCACGACTTGTAGGCCTTTGGGAATAAATTTCGACCTGTGTGAGACAAAACTTAGAGAAAAAGTTTGGGGGATGAATGTCCAGACAAGTGTGTGTGTGTGTGTGTGTGTGTGTGTGTGTGAGTGTGAGAGTGTGTGTGTGTGTGTGTATACTGGAGAGAGAGAGATGAAAACTAATATATAAAGGTGTTTGAGTAAGTGCTGTAAAAAAACAAAATATTTGACCTCACTGTTTTATATTCAACATTGTAACCGTAGATTTTGAGTAATTGTCGCTGAAATCGAAGACCCTACATTAGCTTTATACTTGGAAATAATAATAATAATAATAATAATAATAATAATAATAATAATAATAATAATAATAATAATAATAATAATAATAATAATAATAATAATAATAATAATAATAATAATAATAATAATAATAATAATTAATAATAATAATAATAATAATAATAATAATAATAATAATAATAATAATAATAATAATAATAATAATAATAATAATAATAATAATAATAATCTTTACATATGATAATAACTAATAGTGATGTTATTAATAGTATCCCGATTATCATCATCCACAGAAACTATTATTAACATCCTCCTCATCATCTACATAACACATATTGTATCAGGTGGTCGGGTTGTCAGTTCTTTCTTATTCATCCTTGACCTTGTTGCACAACGCACACCCCTGCATAATACCTTCCCTTTCCCTCACACATCTTTTCTTTCACCCACACTCCTCTCTCTCTCTCTCTCTCTCTCTCTCTCTCTCTCTCTGGGTTAAGTTAGCTTAGCTTAGGTTAGGTTAGGTTAGGTTAGGTTAGGTTAGGCTAGGCTACGTCCTCCCTCACCTTCTATAATGTACTTTCCACTCACACTAAACCCGGACCCTCTTCAGCTCCTCAGATGCCAGTCATACCCAACACCCTGACTCCCATTCTTCACATACCATCTCCTGACTTTTACTCACACTTACCATCTGCTTCGTCCTCTTAGATACTCGAAAGAAATTCCTTTATAAATTTGTAGTTTATATTTATTTATATTATTGTTGCCGTGGTAAGTAGTACTGGTGTTGGTGTGTTATTATTATTATTATTATTATTATTATTAGTATTATTATTATTAGTATTAGTATTATTATTATTATTATTATTATTATCTTAGTAGTAGTAATAATAATAGTAGTAATAATAGTAGTAGTAGCAGTAGTAGTAATAGTAGTAGTAGTAGTTGTTACATTTTTACTTACATCATTTGACATTCATAATTATTAGCATTAGTTTTAATACTATCATTATCCCCAATACAATTATGTTAATATTATCAATACTTTAAACTAATATTCGTATTTAATTTTCTCCCTAAATACCACATCCTTATCCTGCAGCCACTAGACCACCGCCTCAGGTCATTCTTTACCTGGAAGCTTATATCAGGACGTGTTCCCCGCCTCAGGATATGCCTTACACCTTCATTAGAAAAATATCGTAGAAATATTTCCTCTAGAATTATGAGATCTGAGCAGCGAGCCGAAACTTCACCCGGATTAAATAGCTCAAGAAGAGTAAAAGAAAGAGAAAACTGAAGAAGAGAGAAAAAATATCTAAAGAGACTCTAGATAGCAATTAAAGTGTTTCGGATTCCAATTAGTGTCTACATTTTAGAGCCAAATGCCGGTTGTCTACAAAAGTTAAAGCAGAGTTCCAATATTTTGTTTTGCTTTTATATAAAGTTTAGTCATTTGAAAGTCTTGATTTAAGTTTTTATTCTTTTC
Organism: Homarus americanus; assembly: GCF_018991925.1. Lineage (NCBI taxonomy): Eukaryota > Metazoa > Arthropoda > Malacostraca > Decapoda > Nephropidae > Homarus > Homarus americanus. Next base: position 436,182 of record NW_024730095.1, on the reverse strand, counting down.
TATTTCGTTGATGAGGCCTAAGAAGAGGTACTGAAGAAAAAAACACACAAAAACAGCTGATTGGATATAAACACCTAGATTTGTGTGTGTGTGTGTGTGTGTGTGTGTGTGTGTGTGTGTGTGTGTGTGCATGTTTGTCTTTAGATTTTGTAGTGAGTTTTGTACCCTGAAGAACCTGGTCACAGCTATCATGTTTTTACCTGTGAAAATTAATAGCCAGACCTTGATATGTCCTGACAAGCGATTGAGTAATTGAGAGTCTTTACCTAGAAACAACCACAACCATCACCACCCCCACTACAACCATCACCACCCCTACTACCACCACAACCACCACCACCCCCTACCACCACAACCACCCTCATAGCCGCCACCACCACCACTATCACCACCCCTACCACCACTATCACCACTTCTACCACCACCCTCACCACAACCACCATCACCTCCACCACTACCACCTAATATTTATTACACCAGGAGTTGAGGTCGAGGGAAAACAAACAGAGGAGCAGAAGAATAAAGAAGCTTAGGAACGATGATGACAGTAATTAACCCCCACTCAGGTGTTGTTTACCAGGTGAGAGGGTGAACCCCGGCCCACCTGTGTCCTCTGTATACCTAATTAATATGATCCCTGAAAGTAACTACACACGCACACACCGTACGCACGCACGCATGCACGCACGCATACACACACACACACACACACACACACACACACACACACACACACACACACACACACACACACGTACAGACACACACAAACGTACACACACACACAGGTACACGTACACACACACACACACACGTACACTTATATACAATGAAACTCGATTTTTGGGATATATATCTATTTTCATATAGTGAGTCTGAGTCATGATTCTAACACGTCACTGGAAAAATAGAACACTGAGATAATGAATGAGTCAGAAAACACAAGTTGATGACGACTTGAATTACTTAATACAAAAAACACAAAAACATTTGATCAATAATTAATTACTAACAACAGTGAAAATTATCCTGGGTATGAGAATGATACACAAGAACAAGATATAACAACAGTGTAGAACAATGTTTATAGTTATTACCGTACTACTGTGTATATCTCCAGCGATAAACACAAAAAGCGAAATATTTTCAGTTCCCTTTGTTGTATATAACACAATCATGGTTGCATATATTCTCTCTACTTTTATACAATAGTTTCTATGTGAAAATATAATCTAGAATATTGATAAAGGGGTTTGTGTTGTATTATAAAAAATGTATTCTAACTAATTGATGTTTATTGTGTGATGTATATTTTCCATACATATATACATTTAATTGCACACGTATTCAAAAGCGCGGTTATCAAAGACACAAATGCAGACAGACAGACAGACAGACAGACAGACAGACAGACAGACAGACAGACAGACAGACAGGCAGGCAGGCAGACAGACAGACAGACAGACAGACGCACCCACCAAATACAGTATATGTATGTTTGAGGGCGTCAAATATCACCTTTGTACCGAGCCAACGTTTTACAATTCATATTATCTCATCTGTAACAATTGACAGCCCTTGAATGCCTAACAGACCCTGACATCATCTGACATCACCTGCCAACATCCATGAATGTCTGATAAGAGCCTGTTAACACCTAATAGCAATTGAGGTCATCTGACAACACAGTAAACGTTTATTGACAACACTCAACAATGCTTTATAATCCTGGAATACCAGAACTTACCAACATCTAACAACAGGTAACAACACCTAACTACACCCGAAAGCACCTGACATCACCGAAGTACACCTGATAACACCTGACCATATATAGAAACATCTAACATCACCTCAAGCTGCCATCCTCAACCCTGAAAGTTGGCGACCATAGCCCACCATTATTCCAAGGTGTCTTTTACCAGTCCTCTTACCTGCTGTATATCTCAGGAAAATACATTTATTATTCTCTTATTCTCGTGTAATCATCCTGTTCCCTATCTTCCTCTTAATCTTCTTACCCACAATTTTATCATTGTTATCTCTACCATTACCCCACATAACCTAATTGTATAAGTTGAGTGACCTCTATCCTACAAACCAGAAGTACCATGGGAAAGTTACACATTAGCGATATTCCCATGACTGTACAAATGGATTTCAATATAACCAAAACAATACTGACATCGTAGAGACCGGCCGCTGTATCAGATGGTACCATTAAGCTAAGTCTGTAAGAGCGGTGTAGCAAATTGGATTACATGCAACGTTATGCAAATTACAAGAGGCCCAGACTTTGAAAAGGATTATAGTATTTAGAATCATATCTGACCATAAGAGTATTAATACCCCAGGCCTAGTTGGTAATAGGTGACGACTCTTCGGTACTATGCTGGGTGAAGGTGAGGATGAAAGGTCAAATATTATATTATGAGAGCAAACACATATCGATGATGGAATGTATTGGCTCCCCTATCACCCCTGACAGACAGACAGACACAGACTGAATCATGTAAATTAATCTTGAAGAAGCACTTGCATAAAACATATACTCTCATGTGTTTTAAATATAAACTCATGATAATATATATATTTCACACTTTGTTTAAAAAAAATAAAAATAGAGAAAGAATAAATTGTCATGACACCAGGAAGTGCTTTGATGAATTGCGTCAATAGCATTTTTTTAGTCTGTTTTGGAGTGTGTTTGATGTCAGTGTTTTGCGTGTGAAGTTAAAATTACGCCACTATCAACGTTCAGTATTTGCCCTGACCAATAGGATTTTTAAAGCGACTATAATTAGTATAGGCTGTAGGGAAAAAAATCATTATCGGTCAGAAAGTCGAGTAACCATACAATATACTTAACGAAAGGAAAACAAAGGTACGCTACAGGTAGTATAAGAATAGAATAGCTTTGACCCACACGATGTCTCTACAATGTTACAATTATAGGTCGTCTAATTCCTCACCAAAGACTTACACATCTCAGAGCACTAATGAATGAATAGGTTGATTATCGAAGTCAGTAAGATATATAATCAGTATGGCCCAGAACGATATACCAAATATACTTGAGACACAGAGATAATTTTCGCTTAATAAACAACTGTAAAAACAAAAATAAATACAAAAACAAAACCAAAAAGTAAAATTAGTTGTAGATTATTAACAAGTTTATCCTCAGACCAGAGAGTAAACAGAGGAGTTAGGAGAGATATTTAATCAGTTTATGGTGCGGTGTGGGGGAGGTGGCGGTGTGTGGGGGAGGTGACGGTGTGTGTGGGGAGGTGGCGGTGTGTGGGGGAGGTGACGACGGTTGTGTGGGGAGGTGACGGTTGTGTGGGGGAGGTGGCGGTGTGTGGGGGAGGTGGCGGTGTGTGGGGGAGATGGCGTTCTGTATCACGTTTCCTTACCCATGTTAGGTAAGGGTCACATAACAGTACTGTCACCGTAACGAATGTAGCATGTTATCCTCTGTACGACCCCATCATAGTCCACTGACACTTTCTCCCTCCCCCTTTTTTCCCTCTTCTTCCTCCTTCTGCTTCTCTTCTTTTTCCTCTTCTTCCTCTTTTTCCTCCTCCTTCCTCCTTCTGCCCTTCCTATATTTCCTCTTCCTCCATTTAATCTTCTCCCCTTTGTGTTCTTTTCCTTCACCTCTTCCTCTTTGACCCATGATTCCAGCTAACACTCTTTCCTCCTCTTCCTTCTCTTCCTAGCTCTTCCACCACCACTGACTGACACTCTTCATCCTCCTTTTCTTCCTCTTCATCAGTAATTGAAACTCGTCTTTCGAAACCCATCCTCTGACCCTCCTCTTCCGCTTCCTCTTTCTTTACCGGTTCCTGGACCTCTCGTCATCGATTTTTTTCCCTTCCAATTCCTCTTCCGTCCTGTTTCTCTTCGACCTCTTATTCCTTTTCTTCCATTTATTCTTAATCTTCCTCTTACACCTCTCAACATTGGCTCTCCTCCTCTTCTTCTTCTTGAACTTTACCCCAGAAATCTTGAAAGCACACAGCTCTTGTAATATGCCTGGAACGAACCCTAGCTAAAAGTATTTTCTCTCTCCCCAAACCTTTGTAAAGCCGGTGAGCGTGTGGACATTAGGGAACATCCTCAGGGACCCGCGTGGAGGTCCTTCTCACTGCATTATAATGTTGGATTTCTTTTCCAAATTACTGTGTGGTATCCTGTGTCTTCGTTATCACCTGGGGACTCAAGCCATTAGCAGCAGAAAGAGGCAGGAGTAAATTGAAAAAAAAAATACTAATCATGTGTTTCCTAGATTACCTTGGTGTTTGAAGTCCTCGTCATAAGATTCTTTCCTTTGAGGATTGAAGACCTTTGATGGTAAATGATTTCTCCTTCTGCCTGGAGGTTGGATGGCCTGTTAAGTTCTATATTAGTGTTGATGAAGGAGAGAGAGAGAGAGCCTTAAGACACAATCATGGGTGAAAATTTATTGTTTTATTGTTGAATGTTGTCCTAAGAAATGATTGTGTCTAACATATTGTTTTATGCTGCTTAGAGTGTATATCTGTGTGAAGTGTAAGTTGGTGTATGGTGCGTGATGTTGTAGTGTGATTGGTGTAGGATGGATGTTGGATGGGTGTTGATGTGGGTGTTGGTGTAGGATGGGTGTTGATGTAGGATGGGTGTTGATGTAGGATGGTTGTTGGTGTATGATGGGTGTTGATGTAGGATGGGTGTTGATGTAGGATGGGTGTTGATGTAGGATGGGTGTTGATGTAGGATGGTTGTTGGTGTAGGATGGGTGTTGATGTAGGATGGGTGTTGGTGTAGGATGGGTGTTGATGTGGATGGGTGTTGATGTGGGTGTTGGTGTAGGATGGGTGTTGATGTAGGATGGGTGTTGATGTAGGATGGTTGTTGGTGTATGATGGGTGTTGATGTAGGATGGGTGTTGATGTAGGATGGGTGTTGATGTAGGATGGGTGTTGATGTAGGATGGTTGTTGGTGTAGGATGGGTGTTGATGTAGGATGGGTGTTGGTGTAGGATGGGTGTTGATGTAGGATGGGTGTTGATGTAGGATGGGTGTTGGTGTAGGCAACCACTAAATTCTTCCAAAAAATGTAATTAAATACTTCAAATGCACAACGCGAAACTTAAATAACAAAGTCCTCATAGCCTTATCTTCTTTAAAAAAAATGCGGGTTAAGCTTGTCTGGAAGTTTTAGATGAGACGAGGAAAATTGGTCATCTAATCAAGGAAGAGGGAGAGTTCAAGGCAGGAAAATATCTTAGGGAGAAAATAATCCTATGAGGGAGAATTGTACGTTTAAATGAAGGGAGAATTCCATGGTCGGGGTGGATTTAAAGAACTCAAAACTAGGGAATTTTTTAGAGTGAGATAGGGGGGGGGGATGAAGGGAGATATTAGGGTGTGGTGGGGAAATTAGTGACGGATGGTGAGGGGCGTTACTGAGGTGAGGTTGGGGAATTACTGGAGTAGGGGAGAGGGAACTTACCAAAGACGCAAGGAAAGAGGGGAAGACACGGGGATATGTTTATTCCCTACACATAAATAGTTTCATATGTGTACAAAACGTCTATATATCGTATAAGCCTAACATTATTCTGTAACTATCGTCCAAATATTGAATTTCGGTATTAATTCAGTTATTTCCCCATATACGTATTACTGTACCTTCAGAATGAATACGTGATATTATTCATTAAATCATTACACTAATACCCTGTGAATATCAGTTCCCTTGTAACCAAACTCGTATCAGTGTTGTGGTTCCCAATAAAAGATTCAAATCTAAAATTGAACTAAAAAAAAAAAAAAAAAAATAATAATAATAATAATAATAATAATAATAATCTTTGGTATGACTGCTAGTTTCAGAACATATTTATTGTACCTGAAACTAACTTAAGCTAAATAAAGAGCAGAATCTGACCCGCTAGATAACTTAGTCTTAAGTCTCTTGTATTACATAAACTCCACCTATACTATACACAGTGAGTCGTCTGTCCAGTGTTATCCTTTGGTCACATTCTACTGCCCAGTTATCCTTCTCTGTCACATTCTACTCGTTATCATCCACGCTTCCTTCCTCCCTACGTAAACATTCTTATTTTCCATCTGATGATTTCATAATACTCCTCGAGGAAGCTCTAGACCGGAAACTAGCTGTAAGGAGAATGAAGCCACATAGGCCGGGGCTGGTTTCCACCCATTCTAACCTAACGGGGCAGTAGACTCTGGGAAATCCTGAGTTTGTGCTATGTAGTTTAGTTTATTTTGACGATTATATTTTGCCCAGTTTAATATTTTCTGATGGAATATTATGTTCTGTGATATTGTAGCTAAGAGTTTGTTAATTTATGCAAGTTTAATTTTATCTTTATATATATATATAAATATATATTAACCAATGTCAGTTTTTTCACGGTGAGATTTTGTCTATTCGAAATTTTCCCCGGAGGAGTTTTTATCCATATACCTGTCAAGTGTGTGTGTGCGATCATAGGTGGAGTGAGTAACACCCTTCAGAAAAAAAAGTTCAAAGTCTCGTCCAGATTCAGTACCTCTTGAAACTCCTAGATGCGGGTCTCTCATGGGAACTAGAGAGGTGTTGGACAGCTGACGGCACATCACCAACGAGAAAAGTTGACGTTTTCAACATTATCCCTCACTAAAGTATTCTCATTTTACGAGTCGCATCCAGAGAGAGTAAAGTTTACCTGTGCCATGAGTCAGGTTTATAGCGACAACTCTTCGTACCCCGAGATCGTAAATCAGATGAATAGTGTTACCGTGCGAACCATTTCTCTCTTTGATAATGATAAGGAGAGCGAGACCTTTCTTTAATACTGTTGCGTCTTTAGTATTTGTTTTGCTCTCGCTTTAGGAATAAATATCGATGGTTAAGAGAGTACAGGTGTGAGGTGAGTGTTAAGTCTCTTGGTCCTTACTGTGGGTTAGTGTTGTGGCCGGGCAGACATGGGTGGATGGGAGTTTGTCATTGAATTAGGTGTTAAGGTGACGGACTTAGTGTGGTCGTGACTTGCTTTAACAACAAACACACAATTACAGGAAGAGGCTGGAGGAGGGAGAGGGAGGGGGGGGAGGAAGGGAGAGGAGGAGGAGGAGGAAAAGGAGGAGGAGGAGGAGGAGGAGGAGGAGGAGGAAAGGAGGAGGAGGAGGAGGAGGAGGAGGAGGGAGGAGGAGGGGTAAGAGGAGGAGGAGTAAGGAGGTGGGAGGAGGGAGGGGAAAAGGGAGGAGGAGGAGGAGGGTAAGGAGGAGGAGGAAGGTGAGGAGGAGGAGGAGGAGGGTAAGGAGGTGGAGGAGGGAGGGGGAAAAGGAGGAGGAGGGGGTGGGAGAAAAGGAGGAGGAAGGGGAGGAGGGAAAGGAGGAGGAGGAGGGGGAAAGGAGAAGGATGAGGGTAAGGAGGAGGAGGAGGGTAAGGAGGAGGAGGAAGAGAGAGGGTGCTAAGTTGAGTTAAATGTTTCTATAAATTATGTGTTGATGTGAGCTTGTTGTTGTTATGATACGTGTTGATTACCAGTTTTGAATGGATGCTAAAGTAATTCTATGTAAGTTGGATGAAACTCTGCATTAGTTACCTACACTTACTTTAATGATCAACAGATAACTATAATTGAGTCCTAACTTGATACAAACTAGGGCACTACATTCCACACCATATGACTAACCATTAATTATGTCCTGGAGTTTATTCTATACTCGTATATCCTTCCTCCTTTATTTTATTCCTTCCAAGACATATCTTCCCTCCTCACAGTCACCATCTTAACACTCGTCTCTTTATCTCTATCGACGAGACCAGAACCAGGGTGAAGTATAGCTGGTAGAGGACTTGTCACTACTGAACATCAACAGCGTTATGTAAACAATATGTTCATACAGCATAAGACCAGTACCTACCTGTCACTAGAGCCTACCCTAACCGAACCTAACCATATAAGTATGAAAATGATGAAGATTGTTTCTTTTTCTGAGTTTAAGTTATATAAGACGACCCACTTCCTGAATATCCCTCTAATTAGTTATCCGTTATCAACACTACATTGACCATCTGTAAATTAATTAATTTTCGAGTAATGGTTATGGTTTAAAGTTCATCTCTTGGAGCGGCTGGTGTATCAAGTTCGGAATATATGGGATGGATATTCACCTCACCTAATCACTAGGTTTACGCCCACGAAAAGCATGGCCAAACATTACGTTCATTTATCACAGACACATTACCATTCCCAGGCCATGACAACACCTATACCCGACACCAAGTCCCTACTAACAGCGACCTTGAGTTAAAATGTAAGAGACTCCCCCATAGCCTGAGATAACGTGCTTAACAATGCCGAGAGATTCTTGTGCATCCGTACACATATTTACATTATATATACATTCATACATACGATATATGGGAAAAAAACATTACATATGTAATGTTAACTTTCCTTCCCGCCTTCCTCCCTGCTGTTAACACGAGGAAGGGCGGAGGGAGCGGCCCCGGTAATCAGCAGTCAGCGTTATATCACCATTACCCACTGAAGACATTTTCCGCCACAATTTTATGTTGTAAAATTGTTTTAGTTGGCCTTCGTGTCACGTCACTCGTAGACTGCAGACTACCTTAAAGCGGCCGGAGATGGAAGCTTTATTAAAAAGTATGTAAAGCCATCTATTAGAGCTCGGCTGCCTGACCTCCAGTGTTTACAGCTGAGGCCCTCAGGTGGAGCGGTGGGACCTGTTCCAGCCGAGACAATCTAGAAAAATTATCCAGTGAGGTTGACTTCCGTTCCTGAGGCTAGAATCTTAACTTCTCTTTCCCTCACTGAGGAAAGTAGAACTTTTCTTGCCAGGCAAAAGGCTGAGAGCAGTTTCGACGTATCTTTAAATTACATTTTGGGTAAGCCAGTTAGATAAGTGTTCACATCTCCAGTTAAGGGAAGATGGTGAGAAACAAGGCTCCGAGATGTTCTCCTGTGTGTGGAAACTTTCTTCATCACCTCCAACCACCTCACCGTGTTATCAGATTGCAGACAGATTATTGGAGACTCATCAAGGTCACAAAACTATAATACTCGAGCAATAATGTTAGTAACTTAAGCTTGGGTTCAGCGCATCTTAATACATGTAATTAGACTCGATCATCAGTCAACTGGTTATCGATGTCCTGTTCCTAATATACACGACTGACGGCGATCCTCTGCTTCAGCAGTTCACACCGGGACCTCAGGAGAGAAGGATCCAAGGGATCAAATGCCCTATGCAACGTCCCTCAGGATTGCCTAGTCTCCGCCTCACTATCGACGGCACAGTTGGCCTTGAAAGCTTCTGGTCCCTTAACACATTTTGCCTTCATTTCGTTGAAAGTCTTAAGCCTAAATATTTCGCTTTATTAGACCATTAAAATGCCTCTGCAATCATCTCAACCATTGTACCGTTCTGTATATAATTACCGCGTCTTCAACTTTGAACATTAAAGTTAGACTTTTGTCAAGGAAAAGACGAACTAAACATACCGACAGGATAGCGGAGGCAACAAGGAACCTGGCTCGAAAATATCTCGTAAAAATTCGTTAATGGTAAGTAAACAAATTAGCTTCATTCATACTAGAATACCAACAGCGTTTTGTCTCTTGTGAACCACCGAATATTATAAGGGAATATTATAAGGGAATATTCGGTTATTGACTTGATGGTGTCTCGGAGAAGAGACTTGAGGTCTGGATGGCCTAAGTGACTTGCTATAGATATAAGGGATGAATGTTTTAAACCCTCCAGAGGTTCACTGTCAGTCCTTCTCAACTCAGGATGTGACGGAGAGGTTCAAGTTGTCGTATTCACTGGGTTAATTCAATGTACTCAGGAGGTTAAGTTGTCGTACTCACTGGGTTAATTCATTGTACTCATTAAAATACCAAAAAGGCTCATTTCCTCGAGTATGTTGGTCTTACACACAAGGGGTTTGATCATAGTATATAAGGAGATAAATCATCGTACTCAAGAGGTTAAGTCATCGTATCAAAAAGGTTAAAACCCAAATTTCTCAAAGACTGTCAGCCTAAATTCTCAAAATACACATCTTCCTCTCCACTTACAAATTCTGCCTTAAAGAAGTAAATGCTGCTTGGAAGAAGTTACTTGATCACTTAATCTCAGTTTTATCATCAATCTACGATAAAATAACGAGTAAAATGAGCTCTTGGCTCTCATTCTGGCGGAGGAGAAGGAGTGTCTCTCTCTCTCTCTCTCTCTCTCTCTCTCTCTCTCTCTCTCTCTCTTTCCTTCAGAGTTTCGTCATCGATCTACGTCGAATTAACGAGTAAAATTTCCTCTTATTCGCGGAAAGACGAAGACAATGATCTGGAAGTCTTCTAAAAAGCCTCCAGGCATCTCACTTTCCTCCTCCCCTCCTCCCTCTCTCCTCCATTCTCTCTTCTACTCATTTACCCTTTATAGGTTCATTCTATTTCCAAGTTGAATGAACTGAATCCACGAGTGCAGAGACCCACTGTTGTAAGAGAATAAGAATACTGTGACCCTGAAGTAGAATTGTGTCCCATTTGACTTCTCGTGCTTTGGACAAGTCATGTAGTCTAACTGGAATGATTATCACCCTAGTATTTACCTTTCTTTCCTACAACTTCTTTATTGCATTTGATACAAGTTTAATGCTCTCTCTCTCTCTCTCTCTCTCTCTCTCTCTCTCTCTCTCTCTCTCTCTCTCATACAGCGCCTAACGTAGTGTATCACATCCTTCAGTCATTGATGGGAGAAAGACCTGACAACTACTGGGTACCTGAGCCTCTCCTCGGTGTGTTCGACGTCTCACTGTCAGGTAAATTGGATTTACATTTCACTAAGATTCGTGAGTTTTATTCGGTATTACCGCAGCCTGTTGTATAGTAGACGAGGAAAAGTATTGTCAGCTTCGGAATAACGACAAAACAATACTTGAATACTATATTAACGTTGTTTATAGTACGATAACGGTATATGAGTGTATAGGCTTATGTCCGATAGAAATTATAAAACTCAGTATTTTCTTACAGGAGTTTCTGTTTACAATAGGATCGGATTTGAGTGTCTCACGTTGCTGTGTTATGTAAGCGATCCCTTCAGGGGCTCAGAGTTACCAAGACGATGTTTATTTTGCGTCTGTGATAAGAAAAATTCAGATACAGATACATATACTTCTGCGTCTCCCAACTCACATATTCATATGTTGAAAGTTACTGTGACTCTTTTCTTTATATCATCACAAAAGAAAAGTTAAACTGAATGGGTTTAGTTAGCTTAATAGTAATGATATTTAAGAGATCCATTACCAAATTTTATAGGATACAAAAACTGTACTTGGCTTATAATATAAAATTGTATAAAACAGGACGTAAGACTTTAACTCTTTACTAAGCAGATACATGAACACACACTGAAGATACCGCTCTGCCGCCGGGAAAAACCTACCTGTAATTATGTACTCATATTACCTTTACCTGTATAACCATAACCAATACATCAGTTTACAGTTCTTCCAATAATAGAAACTGGCTTCACATTCAGGATATATCCCCCATTTAGACCTTCATGAACGCCTGTAGTGACTTTGTTAGGATTTCCGCTGTCCAGGAGGAAAATAAATTACCACTCCGGAATCAGATTTGGGAGTTGGTAGTTCGTAATGTGAGGAGTGGGCTTTATACACGGTGCTAGAACTGCCTGGAACTCTGTGGCTAAGTCCAAGACAAGTAATTGGATCACGTTTACAGTTTAGTATGTTTTAGCATCGACCTGAATAACGCGCTGGAACCCATCAACTTTAATGGCCGTTTATTATGTGGTATGGAAACTAACTCTGTAATATTACTCTTGGTTCGAATGATAGTGGAAAAATGGTAGGGTATGCGGAGGTAAGTTTCTGGATATTATCGATACCACTACGATTAGGTAGAGTTAGGTAGAACAGGAGTAAATAGGTGTTGATAATAAGGTATGAGTCCTGTTGTCTCCTGTACTGATAAGGACAAGGAGGTTGGGAGTGAATTTAAGACAAAGAGACTCGATTCACTGACGAAATTTCTTGCCAAGATTAAGTGAAATACTCGAATGTTCTTGGTAGTCTACATAAAAAAAAATACGGTTTATGTTTGGTGATGATTTAACCCTAAGTGGTGAAAAGTATACAGTATATGGTATAGATATATATTAAAACCATTAAAAACTAGACCACTTCTCCCAAAGCAGTATGAACGCGTCTACCCTCCGTATGATCTATGTTAAATCCGCTTCCATTCCAGTAAAACACAAAATATTCTTTCCGAATATTTTCAATATAGCGACCTCTTATATTCCACTCCGATCGCCAATACTTCATAATCCAACCAATATCCAAATCTGCATCTTTATGGGAAAGTGAAATAAAAATTTGCACGCAGGATATTACGGCTAAGATAAACTGCTTTCAACAGCTACACAGCCATTCGATTTTGTATTCAATGTAAAACCGATATTGTATTAGCTAATGGTGATTTCTCATAACTAGAAATAATCTCATGGTCTAATTACGGAAAAATAGATTGAGTTGATACAAACGTCTCCACAAATCCACGATCTTTCTCTCGTGCTGGAAAATTGTCTCAACAGGATTCGATAGTGAGAGGACCCGGCCAGCTGTGAACAAGGAACACATGCTCCAACGATACTTGAGGTGTATTCACATTTTTTTGTTAAAGAAGTAAAATATCTTTCATGAATTATTTTCAGGTTATTTCATGTTGTAAGAAAAAAATATTGAAATATGTAGATAACACCACAACATCTGGAGCAAGATTCAGATCTGTTAAAGCTCGGCTGCCCTCTGGTCCCGAGCTAACACATGCTACCGGGTCACTACTACCTCCCACTGGCTGGTAATGGGAATTTATATCAAAACTTTTTACGTATTTTATGTTTGCTATGATTTATCTCAACTTGTACTAGTATTGCCATTCTAGTGAGTAAACTTTTTTTTTACCATGGGGAATGAATATGTATCCAGGGTGTTATATTCATTAGTCGATCACAGAGATTCATTTTTTATATAACTAATATAGATTAGGTACATTAATTACTTAGATGACAATTAAGAAAATGTGCAAGTGACTTTAAATAACTATAAACCTTAAATAAGAAAGGTAGTGTTGTTTTTTCATATAACATTTCAATGTTCTCTTCAAAGTATCTCTGATTACCTAAATATTATTTTATTCACCTGAAGTGTAAAGAACTGCCCGTGTTCAGCGAGCTTCATTCATTTTTGTAATATGTGTATAACAATAAATTATATCCTTAGAAGAGATTTATTTGGGAAATAAAAACAGCTCCCACGTGCCGCCCCCCCTGCCCTTACTTCTTGCCTTCCCAGACATAAATCTCTGAGGGCTGCAGCGTTTGCATTCCGGCTCAGGTGAGACTAGACCAAATATTATTTTCCGACTTTAGAGCTGGAGGAGCGGAGTGCGTGTTCCTCTCCGCATTTGGGACATCCGGGGGACGGAGGTCCTGCCCGCTGCATTATTGTACAGGAAGCTCCTACCTGCTCCCCCGCTGCTGTGCCAGCCAGGTACTGAGGTAAACCACTACAACTACACAGAGAATGTGAGAAGCTCACAGCTGGTACTGTGCCTGTTGCACGTGTGTGCGTCTGTGTTGCAGAGTGCAAGAAGTTTTACACAGGGTATTTACATACTCTCCCTTAGAAAGGATGAGAACATGAAAAAGGTCAGGTTGTGGCTGGTTCCCACACGAAAAAGTCTTTATTTATCAACTGAATGTAGCTTTAGATGTGACTACCACGGACCAGGTGGTGATATACCGGCCAGTATAACCAGATACATAATAGTGCACTTTAATTGTCGGTCTGACGGCCGTAGTGACAATATGACTATTTATATTGTCTGTTTAGAACGAGTTGTAATTGTTAATTATTTTCGTGAAGTGACGGCGCCAGTGAACGTTGTTCGACATTCACATAAAAGTTCATTTTTAAATTTTAGGTTCAAAGTGTAATTACTAATTGCCATCCTATAAATCAAAAATAATATTTACCTTTAACTGATGCCAGAAACTGTTACAGATAAACGGAGAAAATATGATATATAGGCAAGTACTTCACATAAAAGACTCCGAAAGTTTTATCTCAGCAGACATGTTCAACACAACTGGCTCACAGTATCAAAGAAAATCTCTTATATGTCCAGTGAAGTATCAACTGACAATAATTCGTATATTAGGTAACATCGCGTCAATGATCACTGATGTACTTGAGGGTAACTCCCGCTGACCTTTTACCCTATATTAGTTATGGGAAGACATCAAACGTACGGACGGACGAAAATTCCAACAGCAACACATCACTACTTAAGAGGAACTTTCATTATAGATTAACTGGAGGTTATTTGATGCTCGTGGGGTCAAAAGAGACCAACTTTCCTATGACACCACCACAATTTAACCGCCTGAGACGACAGACACTCTTAGTAAATGTTCCTAAAAACGACGGTCACCAGAAGAATGAATCTCTCGTCAGCCCGGCACCTTTAAATCCAATGGTGGCTGCGTGGGAACACTTTATCTTCTCTGAAATTCGGGGAAAAAAAAAGGATCTTCAAACTTCTTGATTTTCTCAGAGCTGTTGACGTCGAGAAATGAGGCCAGAATGATAATATTAAAGAGAACTGAACTCTCTTTTACCTTTCTTATGGAGACAAAAGAGAAGGCATATATATATATACGAGAATGGTTGCCTCAGGATACTGTCGACAACTTCATTGTTCGCACCAGTGAAAACGTGTGTTTCACAATCGTCTAATCTTATTATGACGTTGAGTCTAGGATAAAACGATCCCAATTTTAACAGATTCTAAACCACCTTTTTGGTTAAATTACGTACGAGTCAATTAGGAATAGGGGCTATTAGTATTACGACCCATTACTACTAGGGATTCATAAGATAATGGCCTATTGGGACTGGGCCAATTATGACAAGGGCCATTTAGTACAAGGGCCTATTAGGACTGGGGCCTATTAGAACGACGGCCTATGACTACTGTTTATATAGACCCGAGACTTAAGCTTTCCGGGTGAGTGGGAGGTGGAGTGGGAGGTGGTGTGGGGTGAGTGTGTTGGGGAGTGGGAGGTGGTGTGGGGTGAGTGGGGCCTTAGAAGTTAATCCTCTTGACAGACAGTATTAAGAACTTCATTTCCTTCACCCGGAAACAAAAAAAACAAAGAGGGGGGGGACGCTCCTGCTCTTGAGTTAGACTTAGTTGCCCAAACTTTACTTATGGTGAGAGGAACTCCCTTAGTTATGTTTCTTTCATTATACATGCTCACTAAGTATAATAATTAATATTAAACATTGTGAAGGTCACTAGGAGAAATATAAGGACGTGGCTCCACTGGCCGGACACTCCTACAGGAAAACCAAATTGGTTCTTAACTCACCAATTAGAGGAGAGAAAATATTGGTTATTGAGCTTGTCTGAGAGGACCACTTGGGGCCAAGTCCTGCCATAGATCAATACTCCAGCGTACACAACTCGGCCTAACAGACTGGTCAAATTTCCACACAATTCTTGGGGTCAGTTTTACTACACAGCTTCCCGAGTTATTGTTGAGTTATGAACAAATTTCCTCCTCGACAAACGAATATACAGAGGCTTCAGAGGGCGGAGGTTTGAGAGGCAGGTCGACGCACATGGCTTGACATCAAAGATGTTTCTAATAGAGAATCTTCACCCTTTACCAGGCAACCAAATTGGCTGGTGGTCGTCCTCACTCCCCGCTTCCCCGCGACGTTCACCCAGGCATAAAGAGCGCGGTACTGTACCGTCTTCCCTATTTCATCTTTTACCTTTACTTCCTAAACTTGACGTAGTCGCTGTCCCCTCCCCCTTCATGAGATCATTTAATTTATATATTAAAGTCATGACTTAAATCAAGAACCCAAGTAATCCTAATCTATTATATTTAAATTTCCATTCATTATAATTATATAGGTAAGAGATACGTATTATTATAGCATACCTGCAACCCAGACCCATCTTACACCATATATTATAATAAGATAAAAACTCCTTAGTGGAAACTGATAAGTTATAACAGTACAGCTACGTGAATTTATATTTATTGAGTAAAATATATATTGATAGTTAATTAATGTTGTATTTTGATAAATGATAACTATGCGTGTTAGGTACAGTATATTTCAGGTGAATTCATATTGGGAATCTGTTGTACGTCTCTCAGCTGCAAGTGGTGAAGACAATAATCGTCTGTGCTTTTTGTTGATAATTCTCACCGTATATTCAGATGAGATTATCAGAGAATTATTGGCCCAAAACGCAACAACAAGACTGTAGACAATTTCCCAAACAGAATCTGGAAGATAAACATTTAACAGCTTGTTGATGCAGCTTTCTACTCAACTAACTTTCACAAGATTTACAAGTGGCCAGAATGAGGGACGTAGTGTCAGAAGAGAAAAGTTCGACACCATGATATGCTTACTGCCATACACAGTACTAGGTGGTGTTTACGTCGTTAGTAATTGATTTATGCCGATAAAAGTGCTATAAGAAAACAGAAATGTATCGGAAAATTAACCTGCATACTGATTGAAAAACTAACAAAAATACAGACGACTTTCTTAGAATATTTAAACCAACAACTGTGTCTGTGGACAGAATACAGTGGGTTAAAATGATAAATAGTTATCTACTGGACGTAAACATTAGGGAAAAGATTCATCGCTAACTCCACCAGTGTTGAGACTCCAGGAGCAACAGCTATACAGGAGCTGAGAGGATAACACTTGGACTCGTTCAATCAAATATACAAACTCGCTCTGCTTGTACTTAAACGTAAAACAAAAATAATAATAAAGTTTAAAGGCGACCTGGACTCTACCGTTAGTGTGTTACAAAAAATACCACGACATATTATGACTCAAGAGTAATACGTAATGTATTAATAATAACCATTTGCTTCCATTAAATGTTTAAGCTGATCAAATGTATTATTCATCATTTCAAAAAGTTGCTAATTACTATTGTCTAAGTTATCACAATGTGAGTTTGTTGAATATTAATAAGTAGTTTAGAATATCGAATTTAATAAAGTGCCATGTTCCCACTGATGATAATTAATTATTTGGTTAATATTAAAGGAATATATAAGTTCCTGCTGTTCTAATTACCTGTCCACTCTTGTCACTTAACCAGTATTTTTAAAAACACATAAAATAGATATGACTGTTCATATAATTTGTGCTTGTTGTTCCATTACAGATAAAAATATTGATATTTTAAGGGAAATCACTGAATATCCGTTTTAAATCAAATAAATCAGATTTTAATAAACCATTCGATTTACCACATTCGTTTCTGATTTTAATCAAGATTTTTATCAACCATATTTGTGTGTATTTCTCCCCCTCCCCCCACACACACATCCACAAAAAGATGCATATATAGATACACACATAAGCTTACAAAAATACACATAATATAACACACGCATATAAATATTTACAGATAAGCCCCCACCCTCCTAACACACACACACACACACACACACACACACACAAATAAAAGAAGAAACTCTTAGATACAGAGATACACATTGCGCTGGTAGTCACGAGCATACACACACGCATGTACATAAACAAATACATGCATGCACACACTTGCACAAGGCTTCAATTGCCTCGCATCAACAACTTTAAATTGCAAACTGTATATATTTTCAAATTGCTGGTTATAGTCCGTAATTGATTATTTAATGCATTGCAGTTCGTGGCGCCCAACCATGCTGGATCCACGCCCGTACTCTGGGGCCAAGCTTCCTGTTCCTCGTAGTTTACACTTTACCGAGTAAATGAATTGTGCATCGAATATTTTTTTTTTTCTTACCTATGCAAGTCTACATACACTTATAACCATATATATATTTTTTTCAGATAATGCCAAGATTTAAACTTTCTAGCTTATTTTACCTTGAGATTAAACACCTTTAAGCAATTCTAACCTGCCAAACGTAAAACAATCTAATTTAGACTACGGATATCAACACAACGACCCCCGTCAATAGAAGAGGGTGGTCAAAATTGGTCGTACGAGACTACCCCCTCATTCCGGACTGTGAAAAGTACAATGAAAAGTGACTTTTCCATATTGTGATGCACTCTGTAGCCGATCTTTGGTAATTACAACAGGCACAGGACATTATTCCAGTTCTAAGTTAACGCATAACGTTGGAATGGAAAGGATGAGGAGAAAGCCGCCACTTATAGCACGTCATGTATGGCAGGATCTCAAGGATGTATTTGTTCTAAATAAAAATATTTAGTAGGTGAGAGAAGATTAAATAATGACTATAAACCGACATAAGTATCTTTAGAAGTGTTCTTACGAAATGGCCACAGTTTGTGGAGATACGCCAATTGGCGACAGAAACAAACTAAACCTAACCAAGTCATTTGATTGTGAAAGATCATTATGTTTGGTTTAGTTGATTCAAGGTTCTGTCATTATTAGTAATAAAAGACGTTCAGCCTTCCCAAGGGAGTTTTGATGAGAAGATCAAAAAGTTCTGAAGGAAAACTGTATATATTTCACATTAATACTTTTTTCTCTCTTATTAGATAAGCATATCTGTATTACAACAAATGAGTTCAAAATGATTCTACCCCCCCCCCTAAGAGCAGCAGATGGTGTACTCACCTTACCCTGGTGGTAGAGGAAGCCTTGGGGTCACCCGTCATGTGTTGGGCCAGGGTCCATCCTGCCTGAAATAACAACCATGAATGAAGCCACAGTTCTGCTTTCATTACTTAAATTATATACAAATTTATTTATATTTAAATTAAAATTCTACAAACATTAATACAAGAAATTGTGGACACAGCCATCCTTCAACAAGGATCAGTATGGCTCCTCGATATAACTTAACACTGTGACGTACAACAACTAATTATGGTCAGAACCCAAAGAGTAACTCATTCACAAACCTACACTGAAAATGTCCGTGCTGTGATTCTTATTTGTTTAATTAGGAATATTTTTCAACAACATTTTCTCTAAAACGAATGATGTCAAACCCTGCTTCTTTGATTGTATTCCATATTTGTAAAAGCTCTTATAAGTTCATCTTCTAATAATAATAATAATAATAATAATAATAATAATAATAATAATAATAATAATAATAATAATAATAAAGAACTATAGATACAAAATGAAAAAAAATATAAAAAGTGAGAAACAATATATGTTTATTGTGTTGTCAATAGTAAGAGAAGCAATTGCGACCCTGCAATTTTGTGTAAATGAGGCAGAAAGTCAGATTAGCAACCTGGGACTTGGTCACAATTTTCGTGATGCCATATGGCAGCAGGGTCTACCATTAGACAATATTACCAACCTACCGAATCTCCAGATTTTTTCTTTGCAAACAATAGTGTAGACAATTCTAAGACACTTTTCTTCAATGAAATTTCCCCCTGCAAACGACCTAGAACCGATATATTTAATATGTCGGGGATCATGGGGGGACGGAACCCCCCGATTAGGAAGTTAGGTAAAACAACGTAAGTTTGGTTGGTTAGGATAACTTAATTAGTAATACATGCTTGATTGCACCAACCAAGCTTATCTAACCTTACTTAACTTCCTAACTTGGTTCTTGATTTCATTGTTTGTTGAAAAAATAAATCCTCCGCCACTTTGGTAATGTTCTTGATGAATTGAAAAACTTTGTGTGATCAAGAATGCAATTATTAATTGAAATAGAAGTAAAAAAAATGAAACATACATTTCCGACGAAAACTAAGAATTGTTTGGATTTTTGCTCCGTCTTCCAATAAACAAATCAAATATAGGGTCCCGTGATTAACCTTCTCTGAATCTTTGCCATTAATCAGCTTATATCTGATGCATAATTGTTTTTAAATTCCAGTTACAATAGTTGTTCTCTCACTCCGCCAGCTGACAATGTAAGCATAAGAAGGGAGTGAAGGATTACCGTTTCATAAGTTAAAATTATTTAGATACTCACTTGATAATTTGCCATTATAAATTAGCGAGACAAGTTTGCCTCTGTTGACGTGTTTATTTTCGCCGATAAATTCTCTGGTCATTTCACTTTTCTTTTATCATTCTTGGTTAACGATATGTTTTATCTTAACTTTTCTTAAATTGGTTGTCTGTGGTTGAATGATAATGTTCGAGTCATATTTAACACAATTTTACCAGTTATAAGGAAACATCTGTAGTCCTTCCTTATGTTTTCACCGAGAGCAAGTGAACCGAGACGCCATTTTGTAAATACACCGGCAACAAATTTTCTTATTTCCTATTTAATTATAACACCACGTCTATGTATTCCACCAAGTAAGGCCTTGTGAAATGTTATTGTGTTTTTCGTGGAGTGACTGGTAATAGTTTTAAGGAATAAGGTAACGTTATAGAGTTTTACTAGCTGGTTGGGTTTTGGGGTGAGTCAGCTCCGGTCCACAACTACTGTATATCCTCACCGTGTAGTCCACCCTCACTGTACATCCTCACCGTGTAGTACACCCTCACTGTACATCCTCACCGTGTAGTACACCCTCACTGTACATCCTCACCGTGTAGTACACCCTCACTGTACATCCTCACCGTGTAGTACACCCTCACTGTACATCCTCATATTTAACACATTAACCTCAACAAATAACCGGTGTTGACCACCACTTACCTCTTGATGTTATATTCTCTCACCAAAGATAACACTTTATAACAGTTCGTTATGGCCACATTTAACACTTCACTGTGACACTTCTTAACACGACAACAGCTGCAAATAAACTGACCGTCGCGGTTCATGCACAGTGATTCATGAAACATCTCAAAGCAGGTGTCGATGCTTCATGGGACTGAATGAACCTATCTCGTTACTGTGAGAAGACTTCGTTTGTATCTCTCTTTGAATTTACCAAATAACTGATTCGTTGATCTAGAAATCACGTGGCCCACTGAGATGACGGAGATTCACTCATGTAACCCATGGTACTAACTAACTAGGCTGCCCATCAAATTCTGGAAAATTTCGTGGTAAAGTTTCTCTACACAATTACGAGAAGGGAATAAGGTAACCAAATATTATTTTCTATAGTATTGGTCTCATAATTATATGTTGTTATTATACAGTAATTTAGTCATACTCTCACATCAAGTCGCCAGTCATGACTAGCTCCGTGTCGTTTAACTCGTGTTATAAGAAGACCAGAGGACTCACACAGTTCGCTCCTGCGGTTCATTCTGATTGCCGAGAACACAGACTTTTTGAGGTGACTACTGTACATTGATCCATTTATTACAAGTACACAAAGGTTCAATGACGAATATGTGTGTGTGTGTGTGCGTGCGTGTGTGTGTGTGTGTGTGTGTGTGTGTTCCATGCTCTCGGATTGTGTGCAGACGATTGTTTGTTGATATTTTTTTTTATTACGGAACTTTAGTCGGTGGCCCCCTCGGTGAAGCGCATTTATTCGTCAATGCAATTAGCGGTACAACGCTTTTAGTGCTGAATGGAGCAAAAACCTTACCATTAACATTTAAACCCTTTACAACATTCCTAATACGAGGCGAATTTTAATTTGCAGTTTGGATCATGTATCACTGCTGCTTTCAATTTCAGGTTCTAATGTTGTGTTTGACTTCGTGTATGGATGTGTATGGCATCCGGGCAGTGTATATATATATATATATATATATATATATATATATATATATATATATATATATATATATATATATATATATATATATATATATATATATATATATATATATATATATATATATATATATACTACTCTTGAGGAAACGAGAGACAATTTCTGTAAACATTTTTACCAATCCTCTTACAAATACTAAAGCCTGGATCACGGAAGATACAATTTACGAAACGAGCCAAAAAGAGAGAAAAAAATATGCCCAGGAAGGGAGTAAGAGAGAAAGAGAAAGAGAAAAATAAAGGCAAAATACTGGGCATAGGAGAGAAGAGGGAAATATTAAGACTAAGAGACACAAAAAAATAAAAAATAAAAAATAAAAATATTTTCAAACACGAGTTTTTCCTTCCAGATCTATAAAGTTTGCCCACATTTATATTGTAATATGTCTAACGTTTCGGAATATATGAAACAAAATATATAGCTGGAAACTGTACCTGGTACCCTCAGGTAGAAAGTTTCAAATCGGCTTCTGTTCCATCTGTCAACGCTTTATGATAAATAATAATATATTTCTGTTAGAAGGTTTACACGAAATGACTTGGAGGTCTAGGTACAAAAACTTTGCCTCTGTGTTTAAGAAATTGAGCCTTTTCATCCTCCCAAAGACTGCGCTTATTTACCCCCAAAACCCGAGCCTGTGGACGTGGAAAAAATGTGTACTCAAATTTGCTTATATATTTCCACAAAACCATATATGCTGTATGTAAAAAAAGCTGTGCCTACGTGCTCACAAAGTTACACCTATATACAAAAAATTCTCAAGTGTACAGAACAAATACACTGACAGTATAATGCTCTCAAGTATAATCAATAGAGTGCACTAACTATCAATCTCTTCTTCCGACAAAATAAACTCTACCTTGCTCCTGCCTCGTTCTCTATTTAACTTGTATTGATCCTCAAAATCTCTGATATGTTCACAGAAGCCAAAGCGATATACAGTAATACGTGTATTTTAATGGAGAACTGGAACCCTAGCTGATATATGGTGAGTGCAATGATACAATAATCAATGAAAAAAAGCAACTCAGTCGGAAACTTTTTATCTAGTGATGTCAATATTCCGATACCGTAAATCATTTAAAACTCGTTTCTATAAGGTTTAACAAGTTTAATCTGATTAAAACTAGACCGAGTACTCATGTATACAGTTCACATTAATTTCACGGTAAACAAGCAAGCTAATAATTATATATATCTCAACAGTCCATATATACGCAGACTTCAATAGACAAGCTGTACCTCATTAGTCAGAAATCGAACCCTGGACCTCTGCGTGTGAACAGGGAAACGATATACGGATTCGGTAAAATTATACTACGACCCACATAGTTGGCACCGGCTAACCCCAGTTACTTAAGGATAAGACGAAGAAACACAATTAAGCTTAGATTATTATTTGTCGCTCTTGTGGTGTTTTGGTAGCGTTCCCTGTCCCACGCAGAGATCCTCGGTTCGATTCCAGACTACTGAGGTATTTTATATAGTTAGATTGATGCGCAAATATAATCCACACGCATACAAACACAGCATACGTATACACATTCACACATACAAGCAAGATGTATACCCACAAGAGTGTCAAAAGCCTTGGCGACAAATCAGTGTCATGTTGGCGCCACAGTTCATGGTGGCGCCCAGCACTGTATAGGCCGGCCAGAAAACCATTCGTCCACTCTGCCTGTGTGTGTGTGTATGTGTGTGTTTGTGGTATATTGTGTGTTTATTTACGAGTGTGTGTTTGTATTGATATTTTAGTAGGAGAGCACTTGCTTGTGGGGTGATAAAACTGTAATTCCGTGACCTTACAAACGTACACTTCTGTAAATAAAGATTAGCAACGGAAAAAAAGATTGTTAAGTGCCTTTGATCGTCTTCTACTTTGGTTGTGCATGCATGAAAAGTGTCTTTCTTAAGGCATAAATAATTCTGATGTAACCCAACCACGAGGAAAACCCAAATTATCCTGTTACATGATTCTTACCTGACGTGGTTCAAATGGAAGTGTCACTCACAGATCCTGGATGAAAATATATTAGTTGTCAATATAAATCTCTATTCACACGAAGTCCTACGATGGCTACTTTCCTAGGCTGTAGGACAAATCATCCCCATATCTACTAAGACCTGACCTAGCCTAGCCTAACCTAACCCCTGAAAATACTGTAACGCGACGAAAACTTGTCAGGTAATATTGATGGTTGTGGTGCAGATAAATATTAACGTGGCTATATTTACTGCCTGTTTCTGACGTCACGGTTGCGCGGCTGCCTACCTTCTACACGAATATCCAATCCAGCTGTCTGTCTTTCTCACTCTATATCATACACTGTTTTTACCCTTGACATTATTGAGTCCATTAAGACACTTGACTGATATCCTTATCTCTTCCATCGGTCTAATACACCTAACCTAACCTAACCTATACAAAAAAAAATTCTGTGGAAAACAAGCTAATTCTAAGATAACTCGCTGACAATGTTTTAGGGGGTTAATTCTGGCTTTATCAATCTCTTTATGAAGGTAAAAAAAAAACTAAATTTATGTCTTTGGGTGAACATTTGTCTTTTACTGAACCACTGCACACCAAACCTCCACTCTATTCTTAGATAAAGTCTAGACGGGTTTATCACTGGTCTATTCTCGTCTTTCAAGTGAGTCAGGTTATAGTTTCCATGACGAATACTGTATATACCTGAATCTACCTGTTTCTCTAGTCTGTCATAGTGTATCTTTCCCCTTTCGCACAGTTTGTCACGTATAAAAGAGCTGTCCGGTCAAGTATTCGATTACAATATGACCAAACGAAACGAGGAGATAGAAATATAACCATGAAATTAATTACTCAATTGTAAGGCTTCTCAAGTGTGTGTTGGTATCGCTGTTCAGTTTCCTTTGGTTCTGTTTGAGAATAAGTTGAATTAGATTTGTGTCCAATAGCCCTGAGAAGAGCGACCGTCCAGGGCTTCAGAGACGGATGCCAGTCACGACCCACGTGTATCCAATATCCATTTACCTCGCTGACAGCTGTTTGGTTGTATTTGAATGTTATCCTGACGCCCATACGATCGTCTGTAGCAATTTATTATAGGCTGTTTGCGGTTATAACTCATAACGCTGATAACTCACACTGACTATATTGTGTAAATCTACAACACTGAATTACTTCTGTTTGTGTCCTGTGTAATAAACTTCCTCTCTACCCCTCATACATGGCCGGTGTTTTGAAGTGAATGTCAAGCTGTAAGTCAAACCTACGTCCAAATTAAAGCTTCTTTATTAGTATGAGGATTTAATATTCATTCCTGTCGATGGCAAGTTCCTGTTATGTTAGTCTCTCAATCAGACATGAGGCCGGTTGACCATTCGCAGGCTTCGTGGTGAGTGACAGGTGCTCCGCGTCTCCATAACTTGTAATAAAATAGGACAATGGGGTTGTCCTCCTGGGGTATGCTTATAAAGTACACAAACACACACACACACACGCACACACACACACACACACACACGCACACAGTTGAGTGATACCTTTAAATCACTCTAGCATCTCTCAAAGGTATCGATGTATCTCATATATTTACTTTAGTTAACCTTTTTATCTTTCTGTGTGTGTCTGGTAACTTCTCAAGACAAAACACAGATGAGACGATGAATTTTTAAAGTGAAATACTGTATCTTGTTCCTCCAAGTATTTACATATTGCCAGATTCTTAAACTTTGAATACGATTCTTGAAGAAATATGACGAAAAATAGTAAAATCTTGATGAAAACAATAAAATGTATTATTACCGACATAAAACTAATAATAACAAGAATGATAATGTAAATAATAATAATGAAACCAAATAGACAAACAAACGAACTATAAATAAGAGACAAAGACGAAATAAGATAATTAGAGAGAATCGTGAGAAGTTCCATGACAGACATCCACCACATCAGCAACAACAAGAGACAAGAGTAATATTCTCAAACATTCAGGCTCATGAAACACGGAATCTATATGTAATTTACCTGGATAACCCTAATTTGCATACTAAGTGACGTTACTGGGGTGTAGTGAGAGTTACGACGCTTTGTCTTACTGGGCCCCAGACACTGATAAACATGATGTTGACCCCAGTGACTCTACTTCACACCCCTCTAGCACCCACCACCCTCCAGCCAGTACCTTCAGGAGAACTTACATATATCCTGATTGTTAGTCTCTTTTTTATCGAGTTTATTTTGTATTCATAAAGATTTTATTTTTAAATTTCAGAGTTACGATTAAGATACGACCTAATTAATTCTGATAGATAAGATACAAAAACTGACGCCAGCAAGAGAGACATACATTTCCCTGCATGAAAGGTTTTAAGGTTTAGGCAATTATTTCCCAGCACAAGATAATATTCACTATAATTAACCCTCATAGGCAGCGTATGGAAACACAGGCTTATACACGATTAATTTTTCCTCGTCCGCCAGAGCTCTGTTGGACAAATTAGAATCCTATGAACACACCATCAATCTCTGAATACAGTTTGCCAATGAGCGTAAACATAGAGACCCCTGCTGCTGCTCCAATTCCTATAAATCTGGAAAAAATATCGAAAATACTAAAAAAAAATAAATAAATAACGATAGTAATTTCGTAAAACAATAGAGACATATATTTTCCGGCAGAGTTTCAATACCAATGGTGTATATTAACGTCAATACTCCACCAACATAGTTTCTTCGTGAGCTGAAAATAGATTCTCCTCATATGCTCAGAACATTGAACTAGACAACATTAATTTAACACAACATCCCGATTTCGTCTCACATGACTTATTGACCTTTGACCTCTGTGAAATGTCCTCGAATATAAGAAAATACAAATCTATTCATACTGATGTACAAGTGTGTGTACCCAGTCACAGGTAAACGGATGAAAATACAGAGTAGAAATGAAAACAAAAACCACCAACTTGTAAAACTTCTAAACTATTTTTATTATTGTTTTAAGTATTTACCGAGGCATCGTTGTCTCTAGTATATTGATTCGACTTCCGGTAGATTGAGTGACTAACTTATCAGCTGATTGAATTATTGACTGCTTACATTATTGAAGTTAGGATAGTTAGGGTAGTTAGGGTAATTAGGCTAGTTTATATTGTTTTCCCTGCTCTCAAGACTTATTCACCTGGAACTGTCACTCAAGGTCAGAATACCAAAATAAACGAGAAACATAATTAATCATTGAATGTAAAAATCAAATCTATTAATAAAAGGATTTTTTTTATGTTGTGAAATAATTAATATCCAACAAATGTCGCTACAGTCAGTAAATAACAAACATATTCACAATACTTACATTTTTTTCTTCAGATATTTATGCTCGCATTTTGATTTTTTTTTCAGATTATTCAATAAAATTTCGCAATGTAAAGCCACACTTTTCATCACCATAATTGACAATATATTAAAATGTTAAATAAGAGATAATTATGTTTCTCGCGTGTTATGACAATGTGGAGGTACAGGTAGATACACACTTTTAATAATGGTCCTGATCCAGTCTACAGCATAGGTCACCTGTGTGGTAATCTCTTGAAGCAGACCTGTCAGAACGTCACGCCACCTTCCCCAGTTCACTCCTTTCACCATTTCGTTTTCTTCTTTACTTATATTACTCCTTCTGCTATTCCCTAAAACATTATCACTATATTTTCTTTCATTTCTACTTATTCTTTAATTTCTTGTGCTTCTATTTTATTTTATTTTATAATTTTTAAGACATTAAAATACAAAATATTACTAACACTTCATAGAGACAACAAGAGGAAAAGCAAAAACACAAACAAACCGGAAAGTAAAGACACACACACACACTAGGACCATAAACCACAAATACAAGTCGTCAGTGTTAAGAAAAAAAAAAATAGAATTTGTTTACTTATCTTGAGTGAGAGAATATTTACTACAAGACAAAAGAGCAGCGCGAAGGAGTGGTGGTCTGGCTGGCCTACAGTCCTGGGCGCCACCATCAACATTATGGTGAGTTATGGCGCCAACACCACCACCACCAACACCACTACCACCCCCACCACCAACACCACATCCACCACCACCACCACCACCACCACCAACACCAACACCCACCACCCACCACCAACACCACCACCAACACCAACACCACTACCACCACCACCACCCACCACCACCACCACACCACCACCACCACCACCAACACCAACACCACTACCACCACCACCAACACCCACCACCACCACCACCACCACCAACACCACTACCACCACCAACACCAACACCACTACCACCACTACCACCACCACCACCAACACCACTACCACCACATCAACACCAACACCACTTGCATTATCACAACAATACAACACTGTGGATTGTTGTCACAGCTACTGGAACTCTTGTGTGTGCGTATGTATGTGTGTGTGTGTATACTTTAATGCTTATGTGCATATTTATCTGAGTTTTTGTCTAAGTGCTCGTGTGGGTGCATGTAAGCATAATGTCTGTGTGTGTGTGCTTCTTTAAGAGGAGTTCTTGTGTAAGTGGGTCGATGTTTCAGTGTGTGTGTTTGGATGAATTTATGAGTGTGTTTTTTAGTGTAACTCTGCCTGTATTTGTGCTTTTTTGTGCACGTGTAAGTTTCGTTGATTTATTGTACCTGCCTTCGCTCTGGTTAGGTATATACAGTATAACCTTAACTGCCCCAGTGTGTCCTCCCTGACACGGGTAACCAGCTCCCACACTCGCCGTGGAGATATCTCAGTCAGGGAAGATCTTTGGTTCTTGCCCGGACCACCCGGGGGTCCCTGGTCAATAGTAATACCAAGGGGCACAATCTTGGCACCCATGTAATATGTGTGTAAAGTTTCGGGTCTCTAACTGTTGTCGTTTTTGGAGTCTGTTTGTCTGTCTCTAATCCTGTCTGTCTGTCTGTCTGTCTCTGTCTCTTCCAGCCATAGCTGCAAAACAGAAGCAGTTAGACGCCTAAAACTCTACACGTATTTAAATGTATTTTCGTGATCTACAAGATCGTTATGGCCACTCAGAAGTTTCCAAAATAGATAAATACATAGAATTTATCACCAATCGGCTATTATCCCTATTTAGTGTACCACACACACACACCCAACACACACACGGTCATTATATGCTCGTTCATTACATATACACTGAAAAAGTAAATACTGTTACGCTTTACAATTGCACAAATTACAAATAAGTAAGTAAACAAGAATTCCAGGTAAAGTTATGGGAACAGGTGAGGGCAAAACACCCCGTAAATAACTCTAAAACTCCAATTTATGGAGGAAACTTTCTACAGCGCCTCCAACGGCAAAACGACGAGGCCAAAAAATAATAAATAAGGCATAGCGAGAGAAGACTAAAAAACGCAGCCAGGCGCTCCTATATTGTGATATTCCTGAGAGAAAACTGCTCAGGTGTAAATTGTGCAGCGGTATAAGAATGCGCTTAGTATAAGACTTTGTTGAAGGTGTACTGTGTGTGGTGTGAATGTCTCCGAGGATATGGTTGTATTGGGGACGATTCCAGTTCATTTATCTATACATGAAAATCAAATGTGTGTATGTTTTGACGTATGTATATGTGTGTGCGTGCCTGTTTACGCGTGTGTGTATGTCTGAGTGTACTGTATATACAAAATTAATAGAAAAAAATATCGAGCAGTTATTCATGATAGAAACCTGTCAAACAAATATTAGAGATTGCATGCTCACCGATCATTTACCAGCCGTCCATGTTTACTGCTGCTCGTTGTCACATGAATAATTTATCACTGAGTCATGAACATCCACCAACAGTGAGGACACGTGTGGTAAGTATAGTGTAGTGATGATCTTTTTCTACATAAAAATAAAACAGACTTGAGGGAGACACTGTATAAAGAAATATATTCTTATCGCCACCACAAGGAAACGGAAGTATGTGATTGAAAGATTTTTAAGTATTTTTCATATTTTCTAAACCGATGTGAGCCAAAAATTATTAAGTTAGATTATAATTGGGAGGAGTTTCAATGACAGAGAAGATCCCGTTATGCGAGGTAATCCGGAGAAATATTTCATCAGTGGATAAGTTAGTAATTCCAAAAAAGACGTTCATTGATCTATATCCCTTGTTAAATAATATCAGGCTACTTAGTGTGATGAGAGGGTTAAATTGTTACTGTATGTTAAAGGGAGAATTGACAAAATACCAGTTATATGTGTTTAGAATAATATTAAAGGTAAATTATCGATATTTTTTTGTAATTTTCTTATGAAGTAATGCAAATCCAAATCTCCCTCTATCTCTCTTTCTCAATTTCCTTTTTTCTTATTTTATTTACATTTTTATCCACAACAGTTTAATCGAGGACACCAGGACCCCCCCCCCCCCAAAAAAAATGCTGCTTGGAGAAAAATAACTCGGCTCCTATAGTGTCTGTACCATGGATCAACAAGGAGATAACACTTGAACATATCTCGTTGTCAATGCCATCCAATCCTCGTTAGCCTGCCCGTGCTCATGAATGAATCTGTCTCATAAGTTTGGGGAATTTTTGCGTTCGAGGCAGTACCTTACGATTCAATACATATTTTTTTATTTTTTTTATTTTTCTAATTTAGTAAAATCCTGGTGTGAGGGAGAAGGGAATAAATGTGTTAAATTGAAGCTGAGAGCAAAGTCTTTCTCAGCTTATTTCTTTCCTCTACGGAGAAATCGTCATATTTCATTTCCGTCAGAGTTAATAATCCAAGGACTATTTATAACAAAAGACATCCTTCTGTTATTTTACTTCCCTTATATCAAACGATGCTCATATTTTTATGTCATCGTTACTTTTTTTGTCTTTTCAGTGGAGAAGTTGAGAAATATCCAGAGAGCCTTTGAGAAATAAACACGAGAAGAAGACCTTGGTTGTACTGTATGTCTTGTTGTATCCGAGTGTGGGTTGTGGAGTAGAGAAAGTTGCGGTAACGATGACTCCTTTCAATACGATGACTCTTAAAGCCTAAATAGAAGCCCATGTCAGGTAAACCTTCTTCAGAATATGTCCGCGAGTCACCTGGGAGAGTTCACAGTCAAAGCTCCAAACGCTGTGACCCTCTACTTAAGATTTGGTCACGTTATAGGGTGACTGTCCTCTGGGTTGAAATGCCAGTCGAGAAGCCACAGTGACTAGAACATACTTGTAATGGGCAGTGTGGATGGGAGGAATACAGTGATGATAGTGAGTATTCTTTTTTGATTAGGGAGTGAGTTAGGGCAAGGTGAGGAATGTGTTAGTGGTCTGGGGTTGACTGAGGCGAAACAAGGGTGTGGTGCGTCCCCTTCAAGGATTAATGACATTATAGATGGCGCTGTGAGGGAGATTCTTGGCTGGTAAGAGGAGTGTTGCTGAAAAATAGCTGGAAGGGTGTGTAAGGTGGGAATGTTGGACGCAGCCAACCTAGGAGTTATTAGAGGAAATACAGAATGAACTAGATGATAATATATACGAATGTTGATGAATACAGGAGAGGAAGAAGGGGGTGGTGGCACGAGTAAGGTGGATGGCCTTTGTGAAACGTGAGGAGACTGCAGAAGATGATGAGACTGGATACTGGTAGTGTGATGAGTTTCCTGAATCTCATTTATTCCTGGAACGTATTGGGTGAAAGTGTGACCATTGAATACCGAGGTAAAGGGAAAGGTGTTGGATGTAGGGAGCTTGATGAGATTATTTGTGGAAAAGTTACATTTAAACGGATAAACTGTGTTGGGTATCCGATGACTTGGGGTGAAAATTTACGGAAAGAAAACGAAAACTTACAAGAAATCTGATCGTTATTTTTTATTTTTCTGATAATGAGAAAGAGAGTTGGTAAGAAATAATAAATGAGATTCACAATAAAGATAATAAGAGTAATATGTGAGCATCTGAAATAAGATAGACATGGAAGAAGAAAAATGAAGACAATATTACATAGAGAGTGAATCTGAGTGTTGTGGTTCACTGAAGAAAGAAGAGGAAGGGGGAAGACCAAGGGAGGAAGGAGCAGAAAAAAAAATGAGAGTGGGGATGAGAGAGGTGTTAGTATGATGAAAAGTATGATGACAAGAGAGGGATGTGCTATAATAACAAGAGAAGGATGTGCTTTGTTGAGGAGACATTTCACGGACCCATCCTCTGAGGTGTTGACAAGCGAATTATAAAACAATACACAGCATTAAAACAATTAATTTATGTGCGTAAAGCATAATAACAATTACGAACGAACTCAAACAAAAAATAAAATCAATTTAGAAAAGTTATAATATTAAACCAATATGTTTCTCGAAGGAAGAAAGAGGTTACACTACTCATTAGTGAATTATTAGTATTTGTGGTGTCCTGTGGGTAAGAGTCAACACCGGATTTAGTAACATAATGACTCTAATCCACACTCGGGAGGTATAAACGTCCCTCCTTCACCCTCTGCATACCTGACTCTTTCATTTATTATCACTTTGTCTCTTTACTAATCTTTCGCTCGTGTTCTTTTTTTTTGTCTCTAGTGCATCTTTCTCTTTTGTGGTCTGTATTTACCTCTCTCTTTCTCTCTATCTCTTTCTCAATCACCCAGTTTCTCCTTTCATCTATGTTACTGTCTTTATAATGGCCGCCCCTCATGTAACGAGGATGGCCGGACCAAGGGCCACCTAGGCGTGAATTTGTTTAAGGTTTAGAAGCTGTACACACACACCCACACACTCTCTCTCTTGCTGTCTCCGTGTGTCTCTCTGTCTATCTCCGTGTGTCTCTCTGGCTATCTGTCTCTGTGCCCGTCTGTCTCTCTGTCTATCTCTTCCAGACGCCAGAATCAACCAGGTACTCTATAAATCAGGTCATTCCCTAAAGGGGGGCTGGGCTGAAGTTGTCTGAGTGACGTTCCCAGGGAGGAAGGAGACGCGTGTGTCGTACAAGTCAGTGTCAAAGGAGTGACGAGTAGAGGCTGCTACCTTTACCGCCTATGGAATACTTGATGACCGTCTTCTTTTTCTAAGACTAGTGTACTTGTTATTGTTGTTATTCGTTGTTGTTGTTCTTATTATTATTATTATTATTATTATTATTATTATTTTCTTCTTCTTCTGTATCTTTACATTATTATGCTTTGTATTTATTCATGTCATTCTCAAGATTCTCGAGTTATTTTCATGTAGAATATTTTCCTTTAATCACTAAATATTGATGTTTAACGAATTTTAAGACAGTTTTAAATTCTACCATTATTGAGATAAAGGAAACTGGAGATATAATAAACATTTACTGATGATACGAGGATAGTTACGTGCTTAACGATCTAATATACATGTGGAAGAGCAGTAAGAACATCATAACATTAACAACTGACATTATCTCTCATTAACTCAAGCTATTAAACCCTCTTAGGGAGTCAACCAGAGAGTTCACACGAAGTTGTTATCAGATCCTGTGTGTGTGTGTGTGAGTAATGGTGTTTAAAGTGAGCTTCAGGGGTTAAAAATCAGTTTAAGGTCAACTTTAAACTCCTGAATTTAACCTTATGTAAACACACACACACACACACAAAAAAAAAACACACACACACACACAAACACACACACACACACAATATACTCATCGATGTCATGAGACATGCACGTTAAGATGTTAAAGAAGGAAAATGACGGAGGTAGATAATTAAGGCGCCGTGTTGGTTGCCGTCGTAAAATAAACAGGTTTCGTGCCTGCCTGTTAATTAACACTGCATCTTGTTAGTTCCTGACCATACTCCACAACATAAAATTTAATGGAACATAATTTTTCCCACGTATTCTATTATAGAGCTCAAGTGATTATAAGTTCAACATTAGTTTGAAATAAATTCTTGTTCAGAATATTGATTCCTGGAGTTTAAACCCAATAATAATTGACTGCCTACGATTGCAAGCTTTTGGAACAACATATAACAGGCTCTGAGTTTCTTTAATCAATATAAACGTTGTACAAAAGGTATTCTAGTTTTCTGCCTATGAGGACTTTGGAATAATACTTGGGTACGTTATATGGACGTGCGGTGTTAAGCTCATATTCCTGTTATACTCGTAAGCTACATGAATAAAACATTACGTGGTGATATAAATAAACACACAGCACAATCATCAGATAAAAGAGGACTTAGTTGAGTCAATAAAGAAGATAAATATTTCAATACATCCATTACCACTAACAACAAATACTTAAATGAAAACCTGGTATAAATATCTCGCCATCTCAACACACACACACACACACACACACACACACACACACACACACACACACACACACACACACATACATGCATTGCCAATTCCCTCACAAAGACAACCGAACAGAACCCGTCAGTGTAATAAAGGAGTAATTACCATGATGATGGACACAACACGTTATTATTAGTGACAGTTTTGTGTCGTTTCGTCTCTTTACTTGTCAGTTGTGTTGACTGGATGATTGAAAGAGAGTTTGGTCACTTCTCCGTCTTCAGATAACAGACATTATTTTATTTTTGTTTTGTCTTCAGGAAATGCATATTTTTTCTTGAGTTAGTCATCAATTCTTTCCTTTCTGTATAAAGTGTGGAATTTGGTTCATTCTAGATACATGTATACTAATATTTATGTGCGTGTGTGTGTGTGTGTTTGTGTGTGTGTGTACCATGAGCTTCAGTTGGATTCCCTTCCCAGTGTTTGGCTCGCCCTAATAGCTTCAGGCAGGAGGTGAGGAAATCTTGTATTTAGCAGCAGTGAGCTTGACCTCCACCATTCCCCGTGCCTTTACCCACACCAAGAACTCCACGGTCTCTCTCTCTATACAGTATATATTTATTTTAACTATATCTCAACCACTTTCAAAACCTCAGGCGCTCTACACTCTCCCTCAACCAAGCCAAACACCAGACACTCTATACTGCCCTCCAACCACGTCAAAATCTACGCAGTGTTAAGGTATAACCCAGAGGACTGGACAACTCGCCAACCATACTGACTAAACGTAACTCCGGAACATGATACTCTAGTCCATTAATATTCAGGTGCCCGTTGCGAAAAAAAAAATAGCCATAGTTTCGTCCTCCCCAGGGATCGAACGTCGAACGACTCGTTTCGCGAGGCGAGTATAACTGAACATTAAGCCACAGATCACAAACACACTCACTACACCTCGTGGTCACAGAGAGACTCACCTCTCATAAGTGCGGGCAAACAAAGCTCACCATCGATCTCTTGTCCCGTTGTTTACCTGAGCGCTCTGCAGCTCTTCTGATGCCATCATACACGTGTGTCCAATTAGTCACCAAGAATCGGAACACAGGTGATGGCATCTGTGTTGTTACCTTTAATTAACTGATATTCAAGTTTTTCCTTCGAGGGGGAATAAAAGTGTTGCGTTTTGTCTGGGTTAATTGTGTGTGTGTGTGTGTGTGTGTGTGTGTGCCACTCCACGTCAGGGCCTCACTGCCAGATCAAATAACTCTTGCACATCGTTTCTTGATCCTCGTATTGGCCAATTGCAAGAACAGTCTTGGTGTGTACGATGCCATTTACGATGACCTTCTTGCTCTGGTCTTTTTTCAGCAATATCGCCTTTAACACATGGAATTCTGCACTTTTCGAAGCTTTGGAGGAGTCTCGAAACAAGTTTCCTGGTGGGAATTATTAGCTAGTGCTGTACTCAAAATATCGAAACTTCGAGATCTCTCCAGAACTTCAAAAGGGTGGTATAACTGAAACAAGATCAGGGCAAGAAGGTCATCGTAAATGGCATCGTACACCCCACGACTGTTCTTGCAATTGGCCCAAAGAGACACAACTAAGGAAGGCCAAGTTTCTCGTCATTTTCAGAGTTACATTTATATTAACAAATAATATTGATGTTCAGTGACCGTACTATATCAACACTACAAAGCTATTACCATATATTAATACGTTATCTCAGGTGTAACGAGTGGGCAAACTACCACCAATCACCTATAGGAAGATACTTCATCGGAGTTATGTTAACCAAGCTATACCATAACGCCTCGGGTGACCACTAAACCTAACTCATTACGCATAACCGATAATTTGTGTTATGGTGTTATTGAGAATATTCCAACTATCAGACGACACCATCATTATGACCCCCGCCATATAGGGAATGTTATGGTACAGGTCTGCCGTTCATAGCTCACAGGTGTTACTATTCCACTCTTTCGAATATAATTATTGTATCTGGCTATGGTCTGCATAGGCGAGACATTCTATTAAAGGGTTATAAGGTGGTTGACCAATTAGAATGTAGATGAATAGAGTGAACAAATGCGACAGACATACACTCAACATCCCGTGATAACCGAAGTTTGTTTATATAAAGTATTACTGATACATTAGAACAATAGGTAAAGATAACGTATAAACAATAATAACAACAATTCCTTCAACCACACAGACAATTGAGGTCATTTTACCGTATCTAACAGCCGGTTTGTCGCCATGTTCATCTACTCTTATTACCCCAGCATTAACTACAGAACCACAGCTGTTAATTATCTCAAGGGTGGACATTAAAAATACACCTGTGTGGTTATACAGCTCTCTGACGTACTACAAAGGCTACCTGTATATGACTCAGGTGTGTGGGAGTTTACCTTTCATCACTGGACCACCCACTCGCTGTCACCTCAGTACGTTCATTTACCTTGTTATTTTACGTTCGTGTTGCCTCATCACCTTGAATGTTTCCATGAACTCACAAACACACACACACACCTAACCTAACTTAAGTAGGTTAATAACTCACCTCCGTCACGGCCCAGGTGAGAAGTTCTCGTTTTCTATGGAGTTTAAATCCCTCACCGTTACGCTCCGGTGATTTAATCCTTTTAAATCATCGCTTCTCTTGTTTATTCATCAGTTGTTCGTTATTCACTAAACACTACAGTCACTCATGTTAATAATGTTTACAAATGTTCACTCTAAGTCAGGTTGTTTACAAATACACTTTAAAAAAACACAGACCAAAAAAAACACGACTTCAGTAGTCCGAGGAGCACTGGGGCAGCTGTTCAAACTTCACATGACTAACCCCACCGCCTCCCCTGATTGGTCATTCATACCTTTCCTGAGTTCTGATTGGTTACCATAAACCTCTCTGGCTCCTAATTGGTCAACAGCTCCTCTAACAGTTTAAAATATTAGTCTATAAATTTATTTATAAAAAAAAAACGTTACTCTATTCCCCTTATTTAATTTACGTAAAATAGTTATTCAAATATTTTATAAATACTTTATTATGCACTAGAGATTATAATTCAGGTAAATAGACCTGTTTACAGACTAATTAGGTATTCAATTCTAACAAGTTATGTGAAGTGACATTATTTTAAAACCAACAACCAATAAATTGACACAATCTAACTATCTTCCCTGCACGGCCCTCCAACCGTTTGTCCTGTCATGCCCTGGCATGTCATATCTCATGTTATATCATTTCATGATATCATGTTATATCATGTCATGATATTTCATGTTATATCATGTCATATTATGTCATGTCATATCATGTCATGTCATTCCTTGTCATATCATGCTGTCATGTCATGTCATGTCATGTCATATCATGTCATTCCTTGTCATATCATGCTGTTATGTCATGTCATGTCATGTCATATCATGTCATGTCATATCATGTCATTCGTTGTCATATCATGCTATGTCATGTCATGTCATGTCATATATCACATCATGTCATGCCATGTCATGGCATATCATGTTATTATCATGTCATGTCATGTTATGTCATATCATGTAATATGCCATGTCATGTCATGTCTTGATATCTCATGTCATGTCATATCATGTAATGCCATATGTCATGTCATGTCATAACATAACGTGAAATGACATAACATGACATAACGTGGAGGGATGTACTGTACGTGAAGTAGGAGGGTAGTGGGGAATAGAGTAACGTCTTTTTTAAAAATAAATTTATAGACTAATATTTCAAACTACTAGAAGAATTATTGACCAATCAGGAGCCAGAGAGGTTTATGGTAACCAATCAGAACTCAGGAAAGGTATGAATGACCAATCAGGGGAGGCGGTGGGGTTAGTCATGTGAAGTTTGAACAGCTGCCCCAGTGCTCCTCGGACTACTGGTGGGCAAGTCGTGTTTTTTTTGGTCTGTGTTTTTTTAAAGTGTATTTGTAAACAACCTGACTTAGAGTGAACATTTTTAAACATTATTAACATGAGTGACTGTAGTGTTTAGTGAATAACGAACAACTGATGAATAAACAAGAGAAGCGATGATTTAAAAGGATTAAATCACCGGAGCGTAACGGTCAGGGATTTAAACTCCATAGAAAACGAGAACTTCTCACCTGGGCCGTGACGGAGGTGAGTTATTAATTAACCTACTTTGAATTATCCAATAACATAACATAACATAACAACATAACATAACATAAATTGACGTGAATAAACATTAGGTCCGAGATTATCCGAAATAAAAACGGTTCTGTATATAATCACTTTAATTTAACCCGACACCGGATACAGTGCGTATTAATAATGGTGTAAAATATATGTACAGGTAAATAATAATATAAGGAGAGCCATGGTAAAAAATATACTTGAATAAATTAGATAAAAATAGTAATTAAAGTGATATAAAATTAGTAAAAAAAAAAGTAAAAAAAATAACGAATGTAATATAATTTTTTTTTTTTTTAATTACTGGGAAATATTTTTTTTCATGGTTTACGATGTGTGTGTGTGTGTGTGTGTGTGTGTTTTAATTAAAGACTACTTAAAAAAAAAACGTAATCCATCCCTTATATCTCGGACAAATAAACAATCATTTAACATAGGAAATATATTTTTTGTCCTCGTCATTTTCCCTGCGTTAAAATTGTGTTCGAACTCACTAAAATAATTAAAGTTTTATTAAAAGTTTACAATACACTAATCACCTTGCCTTTGTATTCAGCATATGTGTGGCAGGGTACAGCACCTGTACTGTATCATGCTAGACGGTACAGGGAGAGTGAAGTTACATGTCGTAATTCATATTTATTTGTAGCAATAATTACAAACTTGATCTTTTGATTCGTTGATCGTGACTTCCATAGGTAACTTCCTCTCCTGAAACACACAAGGTATAACTGCACTGCCACGTTCATCTGTGCATGGAAACTCAATTTGTGGCTTGGAGACTAAAATCCTAATTCAATACAACAGTGGCTATAGCAGTATTTCTCCAGCCAATAGGGAAAAACAAGATATTCAGATGTTTTTTAAATGTAATATCAAAGATGGTAGAATAATTTGTATATAAAAGGGTTCAGATTCTACTGAGATTCAGATTATAAAGACTTGGTGACGTTCATTTGTTTATTTAATTAATAAGAATATTAATTTTTTTTTGTCGAGTCGATACTTTTGTTTACCTTACCATTTAGATAATATTGGTAGAGAGAATGACTCGTTAAATTCTTGACTGACTGTATATATTTGTCAGTAATAAGGTTATATCTTAATTAATTTTGGTTTTGATTAGCTTAGACACCTTTAGAGAATCACCTAGCGAAATTTAATACTTTAAATAATTAATTACTTGAGAGTATTCCCGTCTGGTCTATCGTGTTCAATACAAGTGATAATTCAATCTCGTCTTCAGGTTACATATCAGTAATTATCATCTGGAGTGTGTGTATGAAATGGAACATAACATACCTTAATTATTAAATGGATTCTTGAGCTCAAAATTAAATAATGTATATTCAGTCAACAAGACTGTGACTCCTTGGAATACGTGGGTGAACTTGTTCTAGTCTGTTGAGATAAATAATTTTTTCAGAGGATTCATAGATAGACGGTGTATATGTGACAGCAATGGGAAAATATTTTAATTCTGTAACGCGGTAAAAAAAAATATTATGAAAAGTCGAGATTGGTCACGTTTTCTCACTCCTAATGGTCCCAAGTTCAAGTCTTTTTTAATCCTAATGGATCCCGGTTCTAAATGGCGTAATACCACAGGTTAAGATGGTCTAGATGGTGGCCTATTAGACCTGGGGCCCATTTAACCTGCAATCATTATAAAGTACTTCCCAACAAACGTTAAACTAACATAATGCATTACCGGGCGGGCGAGGGGGAGATACCTACACCCAACATACCTCTCAATACATGATGCTTGGAAATTCTGGTCGAGAGGAACCGGAGAAAAATGTCATCCAGATATACAAATCACTACAACCGTGTATAGCAATAATGCATTGAATATATTCTGTATTGACCTGAAACGAGTAAAATGGAGGATTCCTGGAGTGGGGAAAAATATGTTGGACTCCCTCCTTCCTTGTGGCTGCCTCCACCGGCTGCTAATGGATCTGGTTCCATTGTAAGGCAGAAATGCAATATACGGAAGGACACGGGAAAACTCTGTATCATATTATGGCTTGCAGAACCTGTGTCCTTCGGGACCTTCCCCTTTGTTGAAACGCAAACACAATGCAGGAACCTCGAGACCTCCTGTCAGGAAACTATTGGTTTTCCGATTCTCGCTTCCTCGATCCTATTGCACTAAGAGCGCCACTCACTCCCCCTCCCAGGAGTTAACTGATAGGCTGACAGAACTAACTCACCAGCCACACAGTGAAAAAGTCAGTATGGCATCAGACAGGTTATTTTACCTCGCATTTCTTAAGCTATATTCTAAAAATACTTTTCCTATTCACAATTTTAATTCCTAATCTCGCAATTCCTTACCCGAACATTCCTTTAGGTTTTTCGGTGTATACAGTACATCAACATTCAACATATTTATTTCATTCAGAACTCTGAATGATTCCTGAATCTTATAATATTATGCTCAATTAGTCCCAAATTTCCAACATAGTACAATTACTGTATCTAGACATCGTTATGTTACATAAAGCATGTAATGGTTTTACCAAAACAAACTACAGTATATCGCAAATAAAAAGAGACTAGGGTGAGACGATAAGAGGGAGGAGATAGAGACGAAGGCACAAGTTAAGGTGAAGGGGCGTGGTGGAGAGAGACACGCAAAATATCGAGTATTGTAAAGGTCGCAGATGACAGAGGAGGAACTTGGACGAAAGGGATTCGAGAAAATGACTGCTAACCTTTGGAACTGGATGAGGAAAGAAGAAAATGTAGCATCTATCGGCCTATGTCGAAGTTATTAGCTTAATGGAAAAGCGGTTTAGAATGAAAGTCAAGTTTGTCTTCGTAAATCAAGCAATCCACATAGGACTGTCAATCACCGTTCGAACAACAAAATCTAACTAAAAGACAAAGAATTCGAGAATTTGTCTGAAAATTCAATTGTTTCACCCATCCCTCTTCCTACAGTTAAAGATAAGGGAAAATGTCCCTGCCTATCTTAATGCCCATTCTACTCCCCACAGACAATAAAAGGTATATTTATTTCACTTTTTTTTAGGTAAAGACACTGTGGTAATCATGTGAGAAAGTTTTGTTCATCCTATTGTTATCAGACAGTCTCGCCGCGTCTTCTCCCGAGGGTTTAAGATGATTGTGTGTTTGCCGGAGAGCTGCGAAGCGTTACGTACCTGTGAGAGGAAGCCAGGATGATTCTCGTGTTGACAACGTGAGTGTTATATAAACATTTACTCTCAGAAGCGGGTAAATAAATGGGGATGACAAAGCATAAGGTAGAATCACTGCTAGGAAGACACTGAGCGAGATGACTCTAACAATTGAGGAAGAATGGTAACGATACTTGTAAAGAAGGAATCCTAAGCAGCCGAACTCGCAATAAATATAGGACTAAAGAGGCAGAGAGAATGAAGATCGTATCTCTGGTAATGTATAACCCCCTCCTCTGGAAATGTATGTTTAGTGGCAAATATTACATCACAACATAGTCAGGTGAAAATATGCCTTTGTACTTTTCTACCTTCGATGGTTAAATTACTGTAGAGCTGAATATCAAACAGTAGACCGTTTCTTAGAAATAATTATACGACAAAGAAAGTTTGTTGTATAAACAGAGAGAAACAGAGTTTGGTAATTGTTGGCAAACATTGAGCCTAGTCAACTTTGTGAAGTGTTTTACACAACTTTCTTCCAAGTTTTAGGGTAAAAAATAAGTTATCTATTCTTAAACTATATATTCTCGTGTGAGTTAGAGAAGTT
Source organism: Homarus americanus (assembly GCF_018991925.1). NCBI lineage: Eukaryota > Metazoa > Arthropoda > Malacostraca > Decapoda > Nephropidae > Homarus > Homarus americanus. Next base: position 394,138 of record NW_024730095.1, on the reverse strand, counting down.
TACAAAGAACATTGAAACAACCTGGAAAAAACGGAGGTGTGTTGAGAAATAAGAAAAGGAGGGGGGCAGTAGCTCAACCCAATGGCTCAGCTGACGACAAATACAGTATTGAGAAAGGTGTTCTGCTGAACAAGAACTCACACAATGCTCACCTTCAATATATAAAACGATAACTTCAGCACACCAGAACTGATAAAGACGAAGGAAAAGCGTCAAGCAGAGAGATCATTCACAACAACGCTAGCTCCATTTTCCTGTTATATCTCTCTCTCTCTCTCTCTCTCTCTCTCTTACTCTGAAAAAGGTTACAGAGTGAAAAACCCTTTATCCTCAGCTTCTCTGAATTCTTGATCTCAAATCTCGCTCCCCGGCGCCTCAAAATGGACTCGAGTGCTGAGAAATACTCTCTCTCTCTCTCTCTCTCTCTCTCTCTCTCCATTTCCATTCTAAAATATATCTTTGCTTTTGAGAATATAATTAGCTTCAACGAGTACCTCTTACTGCAAAATGAAGGAATATTTTAATGCAACATTGATCAGTTGCAGCAACAGAACGTCTTCATGGTGATAGTTGGGTACTGCTCCTGGTCTTTTTGTTACCTAAGTTCATATCATTCACACTGAAAGACACCCCACACACCAACACCCACACCCTACACATCAACAACCATACCAACACCCCACGTATCAACACCCACACCCCACATCACACACCAACACCCACCACACACCAACACCCACCACACACCAACACCCACCACACACACCAACACCTACATCCCACACACCAACACGTAATCAATACAAACACCCACACACACAACACTAACATAACATCAGTACTCAACCCACATCGACATTTTTAACTATTAACCAACAACAACAACACTCAGATCTTGCAATGTTTGGGGAAAAAAAAAGAAGGGGATTTAAGCACAGTAATGAGGCAAAACAGAATGAAAACACATTATCGGATTCCCTCTTGGCTTACCTCAGGGCTAGTGTGGATTTTGGTTGTACATTTTTTGTGTTTCTCATGCTCAAAAACAAACGAACTTTTCTGACAGATTATTTACTCTGCGAAACTAAAATTCTGTTGTATGGATGTAATTTGTGCCATTGGGATTATTTTTTTTCTGTTTGTGAAGTGAAGGTTTAGTTCTGGATGTACACAGTGGTTGTTCTATTGTTTCAATGAGCACCGTTTCAAAATAAGACTGTAGAATAGCTCAATATATAGGAGGGCGCCGATGAATTTCAAAATGAATATCGCGACTCCTTTTGTCTCGGCAGGGTTGTCAAAATCATTCATCCGTTGTGTCGTATTGTTTCACACCAATTCGTATAAACATACTTTTTGGAGCGAGTACTTTCAGCCTCCACGAAGGGTACAGGAAGGTACTTTTACTCAGCAGAAGCGCTGGAGTCAACTGCTGATGGAAGGAATCCCTAGACGGAGAGGACAGAGCGACTCGGGAATAATAATTGGGAGGATTTTAGAGAATAATATAATAAGCGACGTCCTCATTTCTCCCGAGTGCTGTCTCGTGTAAGGACACACACACACACACACACACACACACACACACACACACACACACACACACACACACACACACACACACACCAGCCATGCACATTGCTCTCTTGTCAACAGATACTTTCACATAGTGTCTGGTTTCTCTCCATCCTGACCATTCGTCCTCATCTCTCTCTCTCTCTCTCTCTCTCTCTCTCTCTCTCTTTCTCTCTCCTCAATCGTCATCTCTGATTCATTAAAAAAATAATTGGACTCGAAATATTCATCCTTAATTACTTGTCCTCATTCACCCTCGACATTAAGACCATCACTTATCATTAACATAAATATTTACCGTGGAATATAAATACAGCCAACACCTTCCTGGTCACACACACACTTGGAATCAATTTTAAAACCTTACACTCAGTAGACACTTTCAGAAGACACTACTAATACCCAGAAACGACCTTGAGGACATACATACATACATACATACATACATACATACATACATACATACATACATACATACATACATACATACATACTCGAGAAAGCCTTAAGACGTATATTCAACCCGTCCGTCCATAATCGCTTCACATTGAAACGATCCAGAAACTGAGGATAAGACGTTTACAGGAAAGAAGGAAAAAGGAAATCTAATCCCTGACACCAGTACACTCACTCCCTAACTCTCTTCTTCTCTTCACCTTGTCAATTTTTTGTTGTTGTTGTTTCGTTAATTTTCTTGTTGTAAATATAGAATCGGAGGTTGTGCTTAAGGTGTATTCAACCTTTCTCTCTCTCTCTCTCTCTCTCTCTCTCTCTCTCTCTGTCTCTCTCTCTCTCTCTCTCTCCTGAGCCACATAATAAATTCCTCCTTTGAACATTATAACATATTACCTGAGTATTTTAGTAATTATAAACGAATTTTCTTTCTTGATAAACGAAAATTGTTACTAAAAAAATAATAATGATTTCACTTAATAAACTACAGTTATGTTATGCAAAATACTGTGTTATGTTATGTAAAATACTGAGTTAGGTTATGTAAAAATCTGTGTTATGTTATGCAAATTATATATTTTTTCTGGAAATATAGCGGATTAAACAGCACTCTGGATAGTACACTGTATAAACATCCAAGTTCATCACCAAGTTCATCACCATGTTCATCACCAAGTTCATCACCGAATTTAGAAAGCTCTTCTTTATTGGCACTTTAAAGGAAAACGATTATTTTTTTAAATGATTGACTAGATTTCTTTGATGATAAGATGCTATAGTTATCATCATTATTGTAGTAGTAGTAGTAGTAGTAGCATTAGTATATTATTATTATTATTATTATTATTATTATTATTATTATTATATGTGTGTGTGTGTGTGTGTGTGTGTGTGCGTGTGTGTGTGTAATACCTCTCACACTTTCCACATTATTCGTGTTACATAATATTTTCTAAAGAGTATAAAACGCTTATATTCTGGAATTCGATATATATTAAGAACCAGATTAAAGTCCAACGTATGATTAATTGATTTATTTTTCCTTCGTCATCAAAGTCAGCTGCGGCAGCCACTAGTGTCATGGGGTAAAAATGGTGAGCTAACGAGGTGACCGATGTTGGGGTGAATTGGGGTGAAGGGGAGGATATATCACAGGGGTGGGAGGTGGGGGGGAGGGAACGTAACAGTGCTAAATAGGGAACGAGAAGAAGATATGTGAAAAAAAAGGCTTAGAGAGAGATAGAGATAGTAGAATAGGTTGCGATCTAGTCGGATAGTGAAGGATAAAAGAGAGGAAAGACACAGTTATGGAGACTAAGAGAGAGAGAGAGAGAGAGAGAGAGAGAGAGATGAGGCAGGTAGGGAACGAGGAAGATAATGGTCCAAAATTTACACGTACAGTCGCAAATTCAGAGACCAGCCATCTTAATGTTGGAGTCGACGTGCAGTACATTACCAGCGAGATGGACCTGGTGGGGTAGAGTGAAGAAGTGGCTCTACATTAAGCACTTCGTCGGGAGAAAACTGTTGAATTTGTTTTTCCTTCGCTCCAAAATTTCGTCGACAAATTCTTCCTAAGAATGAGATGATTCTGTGATTCTGATTTTTAATAAGTTTGACGTTAACTAAATACGAGAATATTTAATATATGTATTGTATTAAAGAGGTAAAAATAATGAAAAAGTTCACATAGACAAATATCTTGTCAATTTGCCTCTGACTTACATGAAAATTAATCGACACGTATTAACAGATATAAGATCAAAATTATTGGATGATAGAAGTTATAAAATATATTAATTCTAAACATTGAGACAACTTTTACCAGGGAAAAATATCCTGTACGTACGAGTATCTTAATGAAAGGAATATATAGTGTGTACCATTTAAAACACAACCCAAACAGCTGATGCACTGCTTGAAATGTGTATGGCCGTAATTTCAGCAATTTTCTCGCCCAATGAACACTTGTTAGAGAAAATCCACTTTCCTGGGGACAATCTTCGCATTGATTTCTGTGGTGATCGCTGCAGTGTTTCTTCAGCGTTGAGCAGTGCACCATCTGTTAAAACTGATGGGCGCCGGGCATGTTTCCTTTCTCAAACATTTCCTGTGTCTCGAGAATTTTTGACAGCTAGTTTATTGTTGTTTTATTTGTCATTTATCTCTCAGGGTAAACATTAATAAATGCCTCACAAACAGACACAAACGATTTAAACTGTTTGGATGATAATTATCTTTCATTCTACCTTAGGGTGTTGTGTTATTAACTTCTAGATAATACGATCAGCAGTGTATAAAGGAGTAGTTAGTTAGTATTAATTATTTGTATCTTAATATTTGGGAAAAGTTGAATGAATAAATATGTTACGAAAATTTAGCTTTATATTATGAGAAGTTAAGGAGTACACAGTGAGTGATGAGCCGTGACCTACAGTAGACACGAGAGCCGCCTCACGCGACAGGCTGTTGGTAAACAAGACACGAAGGAAACTATTTATCATGAGGCCTGGAATTATCTTCTATATTATCAACATAGAAAGAAAAATCAGAAATATTCTAATTAATATTTAAATTTTCGGAATATAAGTGAGTGAAAAAAATTTAATAGTATTTGTAATGTAGTAATACTTATAAAGTAAAATGGTAATATTTGTAATATTAATAACAATAATAGACATATGTTATTAACTATGATGACAATACTAATAATACTAATATAAATAATAAGAGAAGAAGAAAGAAGAAAATACCAGGTAGGCGAGTTCAAATACAACTAATTTAGTCACTGACGACTTGCGAAAATAAACGAAATAAAACCTCTTATTCGCTATATTAAGCAGCCAACACAAACTTGGTTAAAATAGTCAGTGTTTGACGGATCTTTGAACTCCTGAACCAAATCGGATCACTGACACTATGAAAAGCTTAAGAAAAGCTTATCTGAGTGATTGTTAGATAGGCAGAGAACCAAAAGGTAAAAATATAAATAGACAGAAAGAGACAGAGAAAGTAAAGGCAATGATCATGGATGTGGTGACGTTGACAAAAAAAAAGAAGCCTTCCTGTGTTGTGCAATGACGCGGACAGACAGTGACGCAGGTGACCGCTCAGCCGAACACATGTTTACTGCACGATTTTGCTCTAATGTTATCAGCGAGGCCGAGTTTTACAACATTATCAGGCAGGAGAGTAGTGTGTTGGACGGCTGATGCTGTACCGCAACGACCTACACCCACATGTTGAATAACCGGGATATTGAGTACAGTGTGGAGTAGGACACTGAGTACATGATTTTGAATACGTCAAGAACATGAGTACAGTGAGGAAATAAGTACGGGGAGTAGAGTACAATGAGGAATGACTACAGTGAGGAAATAACATGAGGTACAGTGAGGAAATAAGTACGGGGAGTAGAGTACAATGAGGAATGACTACAGTGAGGAAATGAATACAAACTGCTGGCGATTAAAACAAATACAATGACTACAGCAATAATTCATTAAATCAACCGCAGTAAAGTCGTTAAAATAAAGAAAAAATCGAGAAAGATAAACAAGAATTCTACCCAGTAATCCCATTGGCGAGGATGAGTAAATTTTCAAGGTTGTTCACATGACCTTAATTAGGGCAGTCCATCATACGTAACGAGGGTGAAATGTGGCGTGTTTTGTGTCGGATTACTGAGATGCACTTATGAAAAATCCACATTTGATAACAAGACGGATGAACAGAATGTCATTAGGTGACAGAGAGAGAGAGAGAGAGAGAGAGAGAGAGAGAGAGAGAGAGAGAGAGAGAGAGAGAGAGAGAGATGAACCATAATGACAAAAAAAAATATTGGAGAGAGTGTTAAAGAAAGAGAGTGAGAAACAAAGGGAGAGGGGAGATATAACAAAGAGAGAGGGAGGTACAGAGGTAGAGAAGAAGAAAAATGACAAGGAAAACAAGGAAAAAACTGAGATGGATAGAGAGAGAGAGATGCGAGGAGAAAGAGACGGGACAAGAGGAGAAATGAGAGAGTGAAAGCTGATAATGAAATAGAAACAGGAAGAAAAGTGATAAATAGAGAGACAGACAGACATACAGAGAGAGAGAACCGGTAGCTACTGAGGCAGAAATTACACTCGCTAAATACACAACCACTGCCCCGTAGTCGTGTACACTGTCAGACTGCAGTTTTCAGGTGTTGATGAACCAAGTGAGAGTGTAAACAAGGAGGCAGTTTGTATGCTGACTACAACAATTTTCCTTGAATTTGGCTCAAAATACGCTGCAACTCTTTAAGCATAAACACGTGTGAATGTACCAATGTTAGGAAGAGACCTACCACTATTTTGCTCTCGTTATAACACAGCTGTCGAGGATGGGCGTATATGAAGGCTGGGGCAGAGCTCCTAGGGCTTGAAGATTACGTTTTACGGAGGAGTCAGTCTCTTCAAATGACAATAGTTTGATTCTACTTCACAACTGAAAAATTAAAACTTACTAATATACGAGAATTTATATGAGGGATGAAATTTCCTTTACTAGCCATATTGTATTAGTTAAAGGGGAGGTTAGTGTGTAAGACAGTGATTTTTGGACAATGTGTCTGTGGTAAGAAGGAGGGAGGCAAGCACAGCACCTGGTCCATCCGGGACAAGTTTGCCAACGTCGACCACGTAAGCAGCGATAAAACAGAGAGAAAGAGGAAACTAAACGACGGACATGAAGGGGAAGGATGCTGGAAATGGCGACTTTAGAACAAACTTTTCGAGGAAGGTAAAGGAAGATTGGAGAAGCACCTCCTTAAATCTGAGACAAGTATTTTCTTAAAGGAGGGATGATGGCTGGTACACAGGCCAGCAGATGGTAAGGGTAGTGGTGGCACCGGTAAAGAAAGTATGTCCGTAGAATGGCAAGTCATTTCAGAGATATGAGAGTTTAGAGAGAGAATGTTGTCAAGTCTTAGTAGGGCTGCCGGGTGTGGGAAGAGGAAGGTGTGGAGCCGCTGAGGAGGATATTGTCTTGTTCTTCTCTCTGTCTTCTGTATAAGTTTTTACACACATTCTCTCTCACTTTTTGCTCCTGACTCCTGACTCTCTCTCTCTCTCTCTCTCTCTCTCTCTCTCTCTCTCTCTCTGTGTGTGCATATGTATATATATTAAATGAGTTTTAGTTAATATTAAGGCAAATTTTATATTTTATCTATGGCTTCATAAATTTCTAACACTCAGCTTACTAATCATTGGTAAAAAAAATTATACACAAAAGTAGAAAGTTGTAGTAAACTTTACTACCATGATTAATAATGACTTTGTTGGTTAGTAATTTTGAATGAGCTTAATATGATCATTTCTCACCAAGTAAAATGTAGCCCCGGTATTACAGGTGTACCGCCGTGATCTAGGTGCAAATGTGAGTCTCGAACATGTACACTGGGCTTACTGTATAGATGATTACAATGACCTGGGCGAGAGAGTGAAGCCTCCGACCATAATGACCATTATATATATATATATATATATATATATATATATATATATATATATATATATATATATATATATATATATATATATATATATATATATATATATATATATATATATATACAGTAAACAAGTCCATTGAAGATTAAAGGAGTGTCAGGGTGGATATTTGTTCTGTCAATTGTCTGGCTAAATATTCAATATCGTTGGCTGCCACTCGAGAGATTTCTCCACTGAAACTTTTTATCAATCGAAAAACAAACCAACAATATATCCTCTCTCAACTGTCTCCCCAAAGTTGTTTTTTCTCTGTTTATCTGTACATTATTGTACATTACTAGAAATTCATCAGCCGAGCACCTCAGCACGCCATCATAATTACCCAGAGTTTTCTTTGTTTTTGATAATCATTTTCTGACAATATAGATAAGTACAAACAATTTATGTACCGAGAGCAAACAAAGTAATAAATGCTCTACTCTCAACCGTAAATATTCGCAAACTTGTGTGTGCGTTTCTCACTGTGAGATGCATGACAAACGCTCAAGTGTAGGACGTGAAAATGTATTTAGAAATGTTAGTTCAGGAACGTTTTGTACAGTTTGCTTCATATGAACTCCTGTCTCTGGACAATTATTCACTTTTACATTTGCATGCTTAGAAGTAATTCTTTGCCTCTCTGTCCCACACCTCCATTTTGCACACGCTGGAGTGAGTGTGCTTCAGCGACCATCGACTCATGGTAAAAGTTCATCAAGGTTCAATTACGGACCGAAAAAAAATAATAATAGGTCGAGAGAAAATTGGCAATTTCAGTGGGGCTCGCTGAACTCTCCGTCAGGTTATACGTGTGAGGGAGGACCAGGGTGAGGCACGCGGGGAGGAGTCAACGATCAATGGCTCTTTACCAGTAATGTTGTGGTCTTGCTGCGGCTGGACGATAGGAACTGTTTACTTATCTATTTCTGCATCTTGATATATGGCAAAATATCTCTATCCCTTGAAACTCTACACACACACACACACACACACACACACACACACACAGGCTGACCAAGTGCCTACCAAAATCATTTTCAACCAGGTTTGGTTCATTAAATAATACACATATAGGGAACTCTAGTAATTTGACAGGAATAATAAATACCAATAACTTGGGTCGCATTAACGTGAGACTATTAACCATTAATGATCCAATGGAAGGAACAGCACAAGTGGTAAAGTAAGCAATGGACAACACTTAGGTCACCAAATATTACAGGGAATTAGTCACCTTGTGTGTAAAATATGGTGTCTGTAAGAGACGCTGACGACAAACTGTACTTGTAGTGGTACTGAAGAATACAGACGTAGAGAACAAGTTAATGTAGGTGATTACATAAAATAATCGACAGACGAAAAAGAGACCGTAATTTTAAGATCAGGTGAGGTTAAATTTTCGATTTATAAAAAACTTACAAACAACGATAACTTTGTTCATCATTTGTCTTACACAGTATTAGAACCAAGACAGGTGATTGGATCCTGTCTAAGAACTATCAAACTATGTATCGAGGAATAGTTGAATAATGAATTGATCCTGAAACTGTGACGCAGATGTGAGGATGAAACAATTAAAGAAATAAAAACCATACGATTTCCTTGTTCTAGAGAAGTTTATATTGAGCAAAACAAAGTGGACAAAACATAAACATAGTGAAGTGTATATGAGTGTATGTAACAATTATCTGGAAGTTTATTAAGAAGTATATGGTGTAGAAGAGATCGTGTAAAGGTAGAGCAGGTTACCTCTACGTCTAGGGCCTACATCTGCATCTTACCCCACATTCACTTGTTTTATGCATAGGTTATTGTAGACATTTTGCCAAAAGATAAGGAGAGCTGTTGAAGTTATATATATTATGAGTAGTTTTGTTATAAATTACCGGGAGAAGTTTCTAAGTTGATTTAAAATAGTTAGTAATTGATGTGTGTGTGTGTGTGTGTGTGTGTGTGTGTGTGTGTGTGTGTGTGTGTGTGTGTGTGTGTGTGTGTGTGTGTGTGTGTACCCAACAAAACAAATCCAGAGTCATAAAACTGTACTCTCATTACAGACAACTTCCCAAGCTACACAAAACGTATGCATCAGGGATTTGCGATACGAGCACCTGGATTTTTCCTTCCATGTCAAAAAAAAAAAGCGAAAATAGAAATCATAAATACGTTAGACCCAACCAGGAACTGAGCCAATTTGCTGCTGGTCGTGATGGAATTTTGAAAAGCTTGGCGGCGGTGCTCTGTTGAAGGAAAACAAGCATAATTTTATTTCATCTTTTTCTCATGCTATTTTTAGTACATCAGACGCAATGTGTAAAGCTGGGATCACAGAGGTGGTATTTTATTAAGTTTGATTTAGCGAGAGAATGGCAGAGAGAGTGAAATAAAGAATCGGGCAGTGACGAAGGAGAGAGAGAAAGAGATAATGAGACATAAAAGGAGGAAGAACAGGGAGACAGATATCAGGAAACCGACCGTGAAGAAGGAGAGAGAGAGAGATAAAAGAAGGATTAATAATAATATAAAAATAAATAACAAGAGCCGCTATACAAAGAAAATGATGTAACGAATAAAAATAAAAAGATGAAAAAAAATCATAAAGCACGGAAGAGAAAATTGAAACAGAAAAAACTAGGGGACACGTATACTGTAACAGGGAGAAGGACAGAGAGAAAGTGACATAAAAATAAAGATAAATAAGTATACAGTACAGAAAGATAGGAAGGAGCCGAGGAGGTGTCATGTTGTGTGTCTGTAAACTGAATATGTGGAACGTTCTGGAAGGTTCTCTTAGTCACGATGATCTGAGGGGCTCTGGTGGTCCCTCATGATGTGCGGTTGGGCTCTGGTGGTCCCTCACGATGATCTGAGGGGCTCTGGTGGTCCCTCATGATGTGTGGTGGGGCTCTGGTGGTCCCTCATGATGTGTGGTGGGGCTCTGGTAGTCTCCCATGATGTGTACAGTATGGGAAGTCAACCAGTATCATAAAGCGACTTTCATACAATTTTCTCCATTCAGTTTTCAATATGTATTTTTTACTTATATATTCTCAGTATCAATACACATTCCTCTCTTACTATACTATACGTCCTTGGGCGGAAAAAAATACAACCACATATGTAGAGAGCGAGTTTAACATGTCGTATGGAACAACTCTGACGATGTGTAAACCGATATTGCTGCCTGTGTTTTAGTGGACCGCCAGTGACCCCGAGTCAGCCACCTTTTTACCAGAATGTCGAATTGTTTTATAGCCTTTTGGGGGCAAACTTGACCACGAGTTGATAATGGGATATGATAAGATAACGAGATAACAGATAGATAGAGAAGCTGACGGAGAGACAAGTAGATAAAATTTAATATAATGGTCAATAGATACTAAAATATATAGAATGATAAACATAGACATATAGATAAATGAACGTAGGTAGATAGTGTTAATTGATAGTGATAGAAAAGACAGACAAATCACTAGACACATAGATTAAGTGTTAGTTATTTACTGTCAATTTAACTTCACTTCTTCAAAGGTTCAGTTCGAAAATTTTAATAAGACTCCAGTGCTAAAATGAAAGATTTTTTTTTTTCGTACGTGTATGATCCATCTTTTTTTTACTCTTCACTACACCAGTCTGTCTTTTTCCTCATTTATCCCCAAATCTATCTGTCTCTCTTCTCATCTATCGCCAAATCTATCTGTCTCTCTTCTCACCTATCGCCAAATCTATCTGTCTCTCTTCTCACCTATCCCTAAATCTATCTGTCTCTCTTCTCACCTATCGCCAAATCTATCTGTCTCTCTTCTCACCTATCGCCAAATCTATCTGTCTCTCTTCTCATCTATCGCCAAATCAATCTGTCTCTTCTTCTCTTCTCCTTAAAATCTATCTGTCTCCTCTTCTCACTTATCGCCAAATCTATCTGTCATCTCTTCTCATCTATCCTTAAAATCAATCTGTCTCTCTTCATCTGTCCTTAAATCTATCTGTCTCTCTTCTCACCTGTAGCAAATCTCTCTGTCTCTCTTTCTCACTATCCTTCAAATCTGTCTGTCTCTCTTCTCCTTGTCCTTAAATCTATCTGTCTCTCTTCCTCTACACCTATCCTTAAAATCTATCTGTCTCTCTTCTCACCTATCGCCAAATCTATCTGTCTCTCTTCTCACCTATCGCCAAATCTATCTGTCTCTCTTCTCACTTATCGCCAAATCTATCTGTCTCTCTTCTCACCTATCGCCAAATCTATCTGTCTCTCTTCTCATCTATCGCCAAATCAATCTGTCTCTCTTCTCACCTATCGCCAAATCTATCTGTCTCTTCTTCTTTTCCCGTAAATCTATCTACATTTCTATAATATATCCACATCTTGACCGCCCTATAGTGTATGGAGGTGTATACTAGTCCATTATATAGTACGTTATAAGAATACTGTATATGGCGATAAATCTCACTGTTTTTCGTTCAGTCTTCCAGGAAACTCGGGTTGTTTTTCTCTCACGTTTCACTTGTGTTATTTTTCCTCAATTATTTTTGTGTGATTTTTTCCCTCGGGCGTTTTTGTGTTTTTTTCCCCTCGATCGTTTTTGTGGATTCACGAGAGTTTTATTTTTATTTTTCGGAGTTATACACATTCACTATTATACTGATAGTCCATATAATTAACAACAATCATAGAGAATCGTTTTCGGTCCTATAATTGTACACCAAAAAAATATAAATAAAAAAATAGTAAAAATGTAAAAAGAGAAACATTTTGGTATATTGTGTGTAGTCACTGATTTCAGATTTTTTTTTCCTCGTCAGAATATCTGTTCCTCAATCTGTGTGTTGGGTGTCATGATACACACAGGCTTGCCTTCACAACAGTGTAAATACAATTTGTTAAACCCACAAATTCTCAAATTGGACCAGAGGCGTGTCAACTGTTAGAGGATGGGGGTAACTAGACCTTGGTCATATCTCTCATAACATTCAGCTCTGTCGATTTTTCATTCAGCAGTAATAACACAATAACGTAACACCCACTGGATGGTATAGTTTTGTTTACGAAGCTGTATTGGGCGGTGGACTGTTATGTATAGAACAGTATGTCGCTGTAACCTGAATTCTACTTCTCATAAACATGATAATTGAGAAATGAAATTACCTTCTGATATTTTTTGTTTTTCTTTCAAGTGGGTGATCTTAAGTGGTCTTGTCCCTCCTTGCCACAGTGTTTTGTATTTTATGAAACACAACATCTGAGAAATGAAGTTGTTTACTAGCTGTTATTTTCTTCCCCAAGAGCGTATTATAATTTTTCCTCCAAAACATAAAAAAAATCCAAAAGCTTTCAATTGTCCGTCGATACTTCTTCACGTAAATAGGAATACATCATCATATCATTACTTCGCCTCAATACAACACCACCTGAGTTATTAGTCTGTATCCTGGAACTGATTGTAGGACCCCATTTTAATATGTACACTTTCTAACACAATACACAACGTCATGTTTACACTCCTCAACACCTTTTCAGTTCTGGAATTCTGTACTTGGAAGTTATTATATCCACAAGACGATGATCAAGATTTGTTCACAAAAGAGGGTTTTTTTTTCCATGAATCAATACACAGCACTCCTATACATGATATCTATAAACTGGCTTTGTTAACGACACGCTGACAGGCTTTACTTGTTAGCACCAAAATATCAACAGGATGTCCTTGTTAACGCCGTACTAACAGGCTCCTCTTGTTAACACCATCCTGATTTTTCTACCTCATAACACCACGTCCTAGATGACCTGATATTGCTTTTTAATGTCATTTCCGTTTTTATGTAACTAAACGAGTGTAACGTTTCTGAATCACTGATGTGCCCGCTTAGGCTCTTTCTCACTGACACAAAAGCAACCCCCATCTCTGAGTGAGCTTACAGTAATAAAATATAAAATAGTAGCGATGGTAATCTTAATAATATATATAATAATAATAATAATAATAATAATAATAATAATAATAATAATAATAATAATAATAATAATAATAATAATAGATATAATAATAATAATAGATATAACAATAATAATAATAGTAATAATAATAATAATAATAATAATAATAATAATAATAATAATAACAATAACAATAATAATAATAATAATAACAATAATAATAATAATATAATAATAATAATAGATATAACAATAATAATAATAGTAATAATAATAATAATAATAATAATAATAATAATAATAATAATAACAATAACAATAATAATAATAATAATAACAATAACAATAATAATATCACAGCGACTGTATGACAACATAACTAATGATTTTCTTTTTGTTAGGAGTGAAGAAATATTCCTGTGACTCCATTTTTTATTTCTTTTATTTTTTTCATTCCACATTAAGACCGAAATATCAACGTACAATTTTATGTATAAGGAAAATATTTCCCCAGCGTATATATATATATATTTTTTTTTTTCAGACATTCTCTCACTGAGCCATCGAGAATCATGAGTCATTGTAAGTGTATTTGTAAGTGTGACAGGTGAGGATGTGTGTGTGAGAGGTGAGGATGTGTGTGTGTGAGAGGTGAGGGTGTGTGTGTGAGAGGTGAGGATGTGTGTGTGAGAGATGAGGGTGTGTGTGTGAGAGGTGAGTGTGTGAGAGGTGAGGGAGTGTGTGTGAGAAGTGAGGATGTGTGTGTGAGAGTTGAGCGAGTGTGTGTGAGGTGAAGATGAGTGTACAGCGAGGGCTTGTGTGAGGTGTGAAGGGCAGTGTGAGGAGATGTGTGACAGGTGAGAGTATGAACCGTGAGAAGGGAGACAGTGAGAGGCAGAAGATGTGAGTGATGAAAAGGGAAGTAATGAGAGTGACTTGTGAAGAAGGGGGTAGTGTGAGGCAAGAAGGGGAAGAGGAGGAGGGTGACAGGTGTGGATGTGAACAAAGGCAACATAGAAACGTCTCAAAAACAACTCTCACTAAGCCTCTTAAGATAAAACTCCTCCTTTAGTGTCTTCAGCATCGTTAATTATCTCTCTATCTAACCATTTCCTCATTATGTTAGTGTTAATGTCCTGATTTTATTTCTTGATTACATCTTAACGCAGCCCCAAGTTCATTCATGCCCAGTCACCTACACAAGTCCCGTCTCTCGCCTCTTGTGCTATTCCACGAACTCCCGAGAGATTCAGACTCGTGGACTCTAAGAAGCAGTAACCTGATGTATTATTCTGTCCATAAATGCTTCTGATTCACGAGTTTTGAGGCGACAGGATTTTTGTGTTTCAGCAGGAAAGGTGACGGGATTCTTGCGAGTGACTGTACTGTATATCTGTATTTATTTTGACTAACGGTTTGTTTTGATAAGATCTTTTTAGTTGTAATTTGACTAATATGTTTATCTTGAATGTGTTTTTTTTTTCCATTTCATTATTATTTTGAGTATTAGTTCATGGATTACCGTAGTCATGACTTACCTGTCTGCCTTCTTATTTATTTATTTTTTATAATATTAAAATAGATTATATTAATTTCCCTCCTTTCTATTTATACATTTATTTCATGTTTTTATTATTTTTTCCATAAGAAACATAATATCTCCTGTGAGTCAGAACTGTAAACAGATATCATGAAAATAACAATAAGTATTACAATCCCAAATTTAATATACTGAGGTAATTACTAATCATTTTTTCTCTAAATATAAAAGAATAATATATTTAGAGTACTGAGCTGAACAATACATTAACTAACTTTCAACACTACTACATAAAGCATAATTTTTTTCCTGGGTTTAAACAACATTCCAAATAATTTATTGTATGATGTAATTTAAAAATATAACCTCAGAAACTATATTACTGAAATGCCTCGCTAAGACTGCGTTATATTAGCTTGGCCGTGTCGCATTTGTTTGCTTGTTAAAAGACACTTGAAACATTATTACACTGTCACCCACCGACCGAAAGTCTTATTATATCATTCAACTTGTGTGTTTTAGGAGAGTAAATTATGAGTAATGGTAAATAAACAAAATGTAGTGTATTGTTAGGAGACCTTTATCCATTAATTATCTTATGCAAGAGTCGAAATCTATCTACGTGCATGTGTGTGTGTGTGCGTGTGTGTGTGTGTGTGTGTGTAATTACTGTATGTACACACGTGTTTCATATATACAGATCTAAAACCAGTCTACCAATTCTCCTGAAACTATATCATGTCACAGCATATAGTCTGAGACACAGGGAATTGTAGGCTGGTCACAGTTGTATACCAAGAGCAGCTTACAACAAACACTCACAGAGGCATATACAGCGTCTGTGTTCTCTCTCTCTGTGGCGTGGCAGTGACTAATATATTACAGCTGTCCATCATACACCTCCACACACACACACACACACACACACACACGCCCAACAAAGACACACATAAACACACCCACACATAGTATTCCCCCACACACACACACACGATAAATAAAGTAAAAAATAAGACTACCCAACTACCCAACCATTCACTAACAGCTGGTCTGGTCAATATCTCTAGAAGGCTTAAGTCGACATTCTTTTTTTTTATGATGTCCAGATGTTATGGCTCATAAGGTCGTAAACTCTAATGCGAATAAAAGAGAAACTTACCATTATTAGGTCACTGTTGTGGGTAACTGGCAACCCATATGTGTGTGTGTGTGTGTGTGGGTGAGTGTGTGTGTGTTTGTGTGTGTGTGTGTGTGAGTGTGTGTGTGTTTTAAGGTAGGAGGGGTTATGTTTGTGTGGGTCGAACAAGTGGGGGTAGGGAGTTATGCATACGTGATATTATATAAAAAAATAATTTACTTTCTATTTCTAAGAATTGGGGGACATTTATCGCTAAATCCTAGAACAAATTACCACAAAAATATAAACTTTCCGCGAACAATTATGACACAAGGATCTGTAGTGAAGATGGTGAAGATAATTTTTTATATACTGGTAACAAGTGAAGTAATTATGGCGTTAATGAGTGATACAAGGATTAGGATTTGATAGCAAGTAAATCGTCAGGGGGTATATGTAAACAATGGTGATTAAGTATTTCGATAACTTGTTTACTTCGTCATCATCGTTTCTGCCTTATCTAGCGAATTATTCATTTATGTTAGTTTTAATTTTTTATTATCGTTTACCTCGGGGAATTCACATTATAGCGACGATTAGGTGTAATAATGACTTCATACGAATATGGACCTTACATTATTTTTTACATAATTTATACACAGGTGCTCCTTCAATGGTAAGAATATGGTGTATACTTAACCACACACACACACACACACACACACAAACACACACACACACACACACACACACACACACATACACACACACCCCACACACACACACATGGCCACACACACACACACACACACACACACACACACACACACACACACACACACACACACATATACACACACACATACACACACACACACACATATACACACACACACTCCATTAGACACACTTAAACACACCCACGCATACAGCGCCCCCTTACACACACACACACACACACACACACACACACACACAGCACCGGCCCCGCTATATGACCGGCCACTCGACTCATTGTTATGCACCGGAGAGCGAAAAAAGGAAAGAATCTTCAGCATTAAGTGGCTCCATCACGTCAAGGACACGCACATTAGAGGACGTCTCGGTGACCTGTGTCCTCGTAGCCTTAACGTACACGAACATTCTGCAGGAACGAGCCAGTCCTCTCACGGCGGTGGATGGTAGTCCTTCTGCTGCGCCTGTCGGAGATAGCGTTAAGAAGACCTCCACCTTCTGTGTCTCTCATTTGTTTTTGCTGGATTTCCTTATAAAGATCACATAGCATCCCAGTGTTAATACAGACGTGATTTTAAATAATTATGTATTTCATGTGATTGTCAGACACTCATATACTCTACAAGATCCGTGTAAACATCTTAGCACAAATATTAATACCGGTGTGGCTCAGGGCTCATAATATCACCCTATACCAGACTGGTTCATAATAGACATACCGAGAGATGCCTTTATCACCTAATCTAACCTAACCTAACCAACTAGACTCACTTCCTATCATCTTCAAAACTGTGGACCGAACTGTGGGTGGATGGGTGGGTGAAATAAGGTGGTGGTGAGGAAACAGGACAATATCTACCCAAACCTCAGGGAAAATCGTACCACATTTTCCGTGAATGATCCCAGTGAATTTCTTACACAGTTATATATTCAGAACTATGGGTAATGCCGAAGGTGTCGGAATTACAGACGAAAGCTTGGAGTTGTTTTGGGTGTTGTATTATAAGTGTGTATAGTGGAGTGTGGAGGTGCAGGAGTGTGGAGGTGCAGGAGTGTTGAGGTGCAGGAGTGTTGAGGTGCAGGAGTGTTGAGGTGGAGGAGTGTTGAGGTGCAGGAGTGTTGAGGTGGAGGAGTGTGGAGGAGTGTGGAGGTGCAGGAGTGTGGAGGTGTGCAGGAGTGTTAGAGGTAGGAGGAAGTTTGCCAAGGACAGTTAATATTGTCAACGAATACACAACTGGGGGTCATGGCACACAGTAAATAATGTTGAGAAAGAGAGAGAGAGAGAGAGAGAGAGAGAGAGAGAGAGAGAGAGAGAGAGAGAGAGAGAGAGAGAGAGAGAAGGAGGAGGGAGAAGAGAAAAATTACGAGAGGAGAGAGAGAGAGAGATACTGAAGCATCTGACGACCCTGGAGTGTGTGGGTGCTTGTGTTCCCACGGTACATGGGGTGGGCAGCGTGGTGTAAATTTAGCGAACATGAAACCACATTGGTCCGTAGCACACGATCCCCCCTCTCCGCCTCCACCCCACCCCGAATAATTACATGCTTCTCTTTACATAATTCTTATCTAAAATTGTGTTTCTTGTGTTTTTTTATCTATGTAAAATTACCTTAGTTTATCTATTTAAGTAGAGATAAATGTTTACCTAAATTTGTTGAACCCAATAAGCAGTAATGTTGGGTAATGTTTAGTCTTGCTTATGTAGCCTATCCCTGTCTGTATTCGAACATGTAATTACGAATTTTTGTGTTTTTCAATTATTATTTTTTCCTCCTCTCTCCTCTCCCTCTTTTCCGGGGTGGGACTAAGAAGAGAATAAAGAAATAAGAGAGGGAGATTAATACAAGACAAGTGTGATAAACTAGACAAAGCAACAGGGAAAGAGATTTACACAACAAATTAAAAAAGCAAAGGTGAATTTCATTTTCCTACATTAATTTACTCTTCATCGTGTTTGTATATTTCAGGCAGCAACACACGTACACCCAAGACTTCATTACAATTATTCTGATGAACTTTTCTTGTACACCAAAACAATTTTCATTTCCTCCAAATTCACAAAAATCTGTTGTAAGAAAGAGAAGAAAATACCGTAAAAATTTTAATTATGTAAACAGGAATATCTCATAATGGTTGAGGTATCATGGAGCTCTTTTTAAATCCGGGTAAAATAAAAACTAAACCACTTAACCTCACCAAATTGAATGTATCTGGATTATAAAACAAAGAGATTGATTTAGTTATTAATCAAGATATATTTCCTTTACTGATTTCTCTTCTCGGGGCACTAGATACATCTGAATTTGGAAGGAAACAAACAATTTTATCGTATGTTTTGTTTTGCCAGAATAGTAGAGTAACCGCTGGCCTACACTATTGACTGTATAGGTATCAATGAGTCGCAAATTACCTGGTAAAAATTGCCCAATGCTATCTGATTTGACTAGTCATAATCTGCTCGCGGGTGAAAAGTGAATACACGTATCACATTTTCATTTTGATATAGCGTAATTATATGTAATGCCTGTGAGGGCTTCATAATACAGGGTTTTTTTAATGAGGGAGGACAGTTGTGGAATACATGAAATGGACCCACTGTAACTAGTGACCTAATTTTATGTTTTTTATATTTTGAAACTTTGTTGTGTTTGGATAAAGTTATATAGCGGTTGATAAGTATTTATCGTCAGAGTTATTTTTCGTAGTGAAGATTAATACTAAGATTCTACAGTATAGCTGAGTTGGTTACAAGTGTAACTCTTAAATTTTGCCCAGTTACTTATATTTCCATCTTATTGAATATATTATATTAGCACAATCACTCCGTACGTCTGAGGATCTCGTGGTAAAGTAAATTTTTGCAAAAGAAAACAATAAACAATGCAATTCTAACAAACAAGAAAAAATACGAAAGAAGTGGAGAAAGTTGACGGAAAGAGAGCATAAAATCAAGTAAGATTGAAATAAGAAAGAAAACTCAATATCTCCCCCACTCAGCCTGTCTCCTCTAAAAAATCCACGACAGGATTTTATTTCTCAAAATCTCGTTCCATTGAGGCTGAAGACTTTCTCGCTGTCCGTCTGTCAAGAGATGTCTTCTGTCCTGACATATGTAGAGGAAGGAAGTCGACTGTCAACGCTCAAAGCGAAACCAATCTGATATTTTCCGGAATGTATAATGTAACAAGAACGAGGACCACGTTTACCAGGCTCTCTTGGTCATAACTGCCTAGTTCTTTGACCTTTTCTAAAACGGTTACCAGATTTAAGGCGGGGTCTCTCTCTCTCTCTCTCTCTCTCTCTCTCTCTCTCTCTCTCTCTCTGTCTCTCTCTCTCTCTCTCTCTCTCTCTCTTAAGATAGAACATAAAAGCATCCATCATTCATACTGAGATCTGAGGGATGGCGACAACAGCCCTTCGCTCCAAATACTTCAGGTTACCTTTACAAACACTCCTACAAATTTATATATTTTTATTTTATTCATACATTTTATCCTTTATTTTCACCGGAACTTTCTATTTTCATATTTATCCATTTTCCTGTTGACCATTAGTGTGTCACAGGTTTCCATCATCATGACAAATCTCACTACCTAGGAATCAGAACTGAGGAAAAAGGAAAAAGATAAGATCGTAGCTGAGCGGGGTGTGGGTCAGGTCATGGATGTATCGCTCCAGAAGAAGTAATGGATTGTTAAGAGGGAAATGTTTCTCCTGCCCTCACGGTTCATCTACGCCGGTGATGGTTCGTTCAGCGGCAACATTGACTCCAAGAACCGGACATAAATTCCCACCCCGAGTCCTTTTAAATACATTACTCCAGTTTACGCTACTCTGAGCTTTATTATTTTCACTCAACCTGCAATATCTTTTTTCTCTTATATACTTCGTTTACTTTAGGATACAACCTTTAAGAGTCTCAGATACTGTAGTTAGTTTGATGAGATGTGATTCATTTATATATTTATTTTACTTATCTATGTATTTATGTCTCTCCATAGGGCTCGTCTTCTTAGGATGCTTCGTCAGGAAGGAGTTGCGGCCTAGAAACCAATGACATCCTAAACTCGAAACCAAAAAGGATCCTGTGTTGATTTCTGTCAAATTAACTGTGGATCTGTGGATAAGAAGAAAAATATCAAGGTACGGTAAGTCTTGGAGAATGTTTGACGCCATTTTTGCCTCTTTCCTTGTACCGTAAGGGAGATAGAGTGCGTGTCTCTGCAGTAATAATTATGAGGAAAATGAACTTATGTATTTTGGTATAATTTGAACCCTGTAGTACTGTCGATGGCGGAATGAGTGACCCGAGGTAGAAGAGGAGGAAGAGAGCAAGGGGTGGGAAGAATGAGAGAGAGAGATGGGAAGAATGGGAGAGAGAGAGAGAGAGAGAGGAAGGAAGAAAAGTTGGTTCTTAGTGATAATCAATAGACAAAGAGGTTCAGGATGCAGCAGGTAATATCCTGTACCCTAAACCCCGCCAGAAATCTGTGATCACCTTCACCTGCTGGGAACACCAGGTGCGTCTTAGCTTATTACAGGTGATCATAACTGAGCCAGATGGAGGGAGAGAAAGACAAGGTTGAGAGGAGGATTAGGGATGTAGAGGAGGAGGAGGAGGAGCAGGAGGAGGTGGTGGAGGAAGGTGTATAAGAAGAGAGGAAGGAAAGTTTAATATGCTTCATAATTTATAATAATAATAATAATAATAATAATAATAATAATAATAATAATAATAATAATAATAATAATAATAGTAATAATAATAATAATAATAATAATAATAATAATAATAATAATAATAATAATAATAATAATAATAATAATAATAATAATAATAATAATAATTTTAAAATGTTATTAATGTTTGCAATAATAGAAGGGAAGAAGGGATAATTACGTGAATAATACAAGAAAGACATACATACATACAGACATACATACATACATACATACATATATACATACAGTACATACATACATACATACATACATACATACATACATACATACATACATACGGGTTTATACTTAGGAACAAAATTAACAGAAGAATATCCCTTAACCCTTGTACCTGTTTATATTACAAGGATGATTATTATATACTGAGAACTGTTTATACTATAAGAAATGTTCTATAATCCTATTTCCCGTTTATATTGCCAGGATAATATTATATTATCCTTATGCTTTGGTACTTTGATCGAGAGAATATTCTAGTTTGAAGATGTTCACTCAGTTCGTCACGAGAATATTGTCTTATCTGTGGTGTTCACTTTATCATAGGAGGAACATGTTATTTAGTGTCTGTTCTTACTATAACAAATTATATATATTTTCTGGTGCTTCTTTCTTTCACCTGTAAACATAACAATTACCTAGTGAACGTTTCCCTAGCCACAAATAGATTTTCCTGGTCCACCTCCGACTCCACTACGACCATATTAGATTTTCCTGGCTCTTACTCATCTCACCTGGAGAATACACTGCCAGGGTGAAGGTAAGAGATGTCTGCAGAAAGCTGTATGCATTCACCTCGTGAAGGTAACCTCATTAACAAAGACAGACGGCAGAACCTCGACTAATACACATTTCTACCAGTGAGAGAGAGAGAGAGAGAGAGAGAGAGAGAGAGAGAGAGAGAGAGAGAGAGACGTCAGGTGCGAATAATACCTTTGTACAGGTAAACAGAGAATGATTTTTGTACTATAAGAAAGAATTAATTCCATAACACATAACCGATTAAATGTATAAATAGCGCTACAAGAATAGTATAACTAATGTTGTACAGAGACAAAAATTAAATAAACCTTACCTAATAAAGATCCCAAGGTTAATTAAAAGGTATATTTGAAAGGTTGAAGCATTAATGACCTCAAGAGAACAAAAACACACACTGTTCTTAAGTTGTATGTAAATGTGTTTTTAAGTCTCACTGACAATACAAACTAGAGAAACAAAATATGGCTACATAATTAAAGCTCTTGGAAACGTAAATAATAAAAGGGTTTATTTAGGAAAAGAAAACCAGAACAAATAGTTTATAAAGTTTGTCTTGTTTATTAGGACGAGTTAGGACTAAATTTAGGGCATTTTAAATACTATGCTATCCCCACAATGATGCTGGCATGATGTCACTATGATATTTGTATAATAATTTCATATTATTATTATTACAGCGATGTAATGTTATATCATTGTTATATTATACTAAAATACTGACATAATATAACTTAATTGAACCTTTCTCAGCTAAGCCTAACCTAACCTAACCTTGTCTCAGCCTGATTTGAATAGAAAAGCTTGAGACTGAATCTACAAAGAGAAATATCCTGGTCTTATGGCTGTCCTATGCTGGCTGGCATTGTGACAGAAACGAAATTCAACTTATATACTGTACCATTTTTGTTGACTTGGCTGAGTTAGGCTAGGTTAGGTTAGGTTAGGTTAGGTTAGGTTAGGTTAGGTTAGGTTAGGTTAGGTTAGGTTAGGTTAGGTTTGGTTTGGTTAGGTTAGGTTAGGTTTGGTTAGGTTAGGTTAGGTTAAGTTGGGATAATAATCTTAAAAAAAATACTAGAAGACTTTTGTCGATGCACAACTCGTCAGAACTCATTATGCAACCCCAGACGTGACATTTGCTGAAGAATTTTACAGCTTGGTGAATCTAATGCAAATGTCAAGCAGCTCGCGATAAAAAGATTTGCCGAGGAAAACTAGGCTGTATTTTTACCTCTGTTTTTATTCCTTGCTATTTCTAATCTAGCAATATTACTCTTAGTGTTTTATTATTATTATTATTATTATTATTATTATTATTATTATTATTAATATTATTATTATTATTATTATTATTATTATTATTATTATTATTATTATTATTATTATTATTATCATTATTATTATTATTATTATTATTATTATTATTATTATTATTATTATTATTATTATTATTATTATTATTATCATTATTATTATTATTATTATTATTATTATTATTATTATTATTATTATTATTATTATTGCTCTTTTTAATATTCTTTTCCATCTATTTTGATTCCTTTCTTTTTTCTATATATTATTTTTTACCACATCTTCAATCATTATATCACTATCCCATACATATCGCTACCTGCACTACGATTATTTATATTTTACTGATATTAACTTCACCTGTAATCATCAGTATATCACTATCATACCCAAATCTAATCTTATCTCTACTAACACAGGGTAACCATAGGCCTCAAGACACACGTACTGTACCTGTCAGGGCAACCATAGGCCACAAGACACACGTACTGTACCTGTCAGGGCAACCATAGGCCACAAGACACACGTACTGTACCTGTCAAGGCAACCATAGGCCACAAGACACACGTACTGTACCTGTCAGGGCAAACTATAGGGCCACAAGACACACGTACTGTACCTTGCCAGGGTAACCATAGGCCCCAAGACACACGTATTGTACCTTGTCAGGGGCAAACTATAGGCCACAAGACACACGTACTGTACCTGTCAGGGCAAACCAGCAGGGCCTCAAGACACACGTACCTGTACCTGTCAGGGCAAATCCATAGGGCCTCAAGACACACGTACTGTACCTGTCAGGGCAAACCATACACAAGACACACGTACTGTACCTGTCAGGGCAACCATAGCCTCAAGACACACGTACTGTACCTGCCAGGGCAAACTATAGCCACAAGACACACGTGTACTGTACCCAAGTCAGGCAACCATAGGCCCTAAGACACACGTACTGTACCTGTCAGGGCAAACTTATAGGCCACAAGACACACGTACTGTACCTGCTAGGGCAACCATAGGCCACAAGACACACGTACTGGGTAAATTCTGTCAGGGCAACCATAGGGCCCCAAGACACACGTACTGTACCTGTCAGGGCAACCATAGGCCAAGACACGTACTGGGTACCTTGTCAGGGCAAACCATAGGGCCCTCAAGACACACGTACTGTACCTGTCAGGGCAAACCAGGGCCCCTGCAAGACACACACGTACTGTACCTGCTCAGGGCAAACCATAGGCCTCAAGACACACGTATCAGAAATTCTGTCAGGGAGCAACCATAGGCCCTAAGACACACGTACTGTACCTGTCAGGTAACTATAGGCCTCAAGACACGTACTGTACCTGTCAGGGCAACCATAGCCACAAGACACACGTATTGTACCTGTCAGGGCAACCATAGTTACAAGACACACGCATTGTACCCGGTCAGGGCAAAATCATAGGCCCCAAGATGACACACGTACTGTACCTGGCCAGGGTAACCATACAAGACACGTACTGTACCTGTCAGGGCAACCATAGGCCACAAGACACACGTACTGTACCTGTCAGGGCAACCATAGGCCACAAGACACACGTACTGTACCTGTCAGGGCAACCATAGGCCACAAGACACACGTACTGTACCTGTCTGGTCTTCTCTTCCCCCCTAACATTATAATTTATTGAGTCCTTAGGTTGTCTTACTAGAGTACTCAGTCAATGTTTCTTTTTTTCCTGTTTATATTAATTTGTTAGAGATAAAGTTGTTTATTTTTGTAAGGGAAGAGAGTGTGTGTGTGTGTATGTGTGTGTGTGTGTGTGTGTGTGTGTGTGTGTGTGTGTGTGTTACTCTTTATATTGTATTATATATGCGCAAACTCAAGTATGGTGTACTCAAGAGTATTTATGTGTATATTTTATTATGTGATACCTACACACACACACACACACACACACACACACACACACACACACACACACACACACACACACACACACACACACCATCTGTACAGTAACACCAGACACCCCAACGTGAGACTGACCATATGTTCACGCCATCTGTTAACGACCCCCTCAGACAGATATGGTGAGAGTGACGGTGTTGGCGTACACACTGAACGACAGTGAGCGACAGTGATAACGTTCAACTGTCACTGTCGCGTCCCTCACGTCTCGCTCATAACAGTGACATCATACGCAGCTGGTTGACTGGTAGGACGCGCAACAGCTGTCACTTGTCTCCCGGCTGGGGTTATACGCTCAGCTGCTCGGGGTCAAAATGATTAATGTTGGTTATTGTGTGTGTGTGTGTGTGTGTGTGTGTGTGTGTGTGTGTGTGTTTTCAGCCTCTTGTGTACATAGGCTACCACCTACCCATATGGTGATTGTTATTGTTGACGTTTTGGATTTCTTAATAAATATCATGTCTTGTCTTGCCTTGTCTCGTGCTCTCCGTCAGTCACTCTCTTGTCTTTGTAATATCATCGGGAGTTCAGATCCCATGTATGCTTTTATCCACTTCCCATTATGTCTAGTGTGCATTATACAGTGAAACAGCCGGCCATGACTTGATGAAATCTAGTTAGTGTGCAGTATCATAGTGGAATTAAATTTTTAAATTATTCACCAATGTAATATGATGAACAAAAACGAATACCATTGTAATCCCACAGCTATGATTTTTTTTTATCGTCAACAATGAATTTAAACTCTTGATCGAGTAATTTAATAATAACGTCTAATACACAACACCAGGCCTCTGGAGGTGTACCGGCTTCACCTTCCTCAAAACAGCTTTATAAACTCTTCCCTCTCTATTCACTCGACATACTAACTCCTTCCCCTCCCTTATAGATCTAGTGCGCCCTCCCCGTTCTCCCAGCAGAATTACAAGCAGGGTTGGTCAAACTTCCTCTGGTAATGCGCATCCCTGCCTAGACCAGCCTGCAGCCCCTCAGCTCCCCGCCTTCTAATTGAGTTTAGGGTCGCGCTTGCAGCCGGCCCTCTTGTTAAAAGGAGATAAATAGAAGCGATTTCCAATAGCACATGTAGGAATGAGGGTCGTTTACCAGTAAGTGAGGCTCACCCAGGGACTGTATGTACCCTGTGTTGTGGTGACTTAGGGAGGGTGGCTGAAGTAGAATGAAGCACAAAATGGTAAATGATTAGAGAATATTTAACGCCATGAAGCAAGTAGCAAAGTGATAGAAGCCATTTCATCTTAATACAGAGAAGAGGAAAATAATTAATGTCTGTCCACCAAAAAACAAAGAATAAGTCAATTGATCGTTCGTCTCAAGATCTGCAAAGCCAATACGGAGATATTCCCGTATTTGGCCTCCGGCTGTGCGTACTGTAACCAGCTACTCAGGTCGTGTGGTTCCGTATCTTGACAATTTTTTGGCCTGACACACGGTAGAGTTTAGTGAGTTTTTCTCTGGCTCTAGAAGATGTGAAACAACAGCTAGTGATTTGCCTTCTCACACGACAGATCTTTGCTTATAGAAAAATACTTAAAAACGATGAACTAGAGAAAAAAGAATAAGTTAGAAGCACATACATACATACATACATACATACATACATACATACGTACATACATACATACATACATACATACATACATACATACATACATACATACAGAGAGATATATAAGGAAAGGAGACATAAAGAAAGAAATGGAGTGATATAGAGACAAAATAAAGATAGAGATAATGGAACACTTTGAGATGGAGATATTGAGATAAAAGAGAAAGAAAGGTCAATATAGGACGCAGAAAGAGAAACAAACTTAAAGAGACATGAATATAATACCGAGGCTCACACACACACAGAGAGAGAGAGAGAGAGAGAGAGAGAGAGAGAGAGAGAGAGAGAGAGAGAGAGAGATAAATACATACACCTTTGGCCTGCGTTCATTAGTATAATTACATATTCCATTTGTAATGAAGGTAGGTCATATGTCAGAGGTTATAGTGTGTTGAAGACTAGAACACACACACACACACACACACACACCCAGGTCATAAATTTAATGTGTATTACTGTGCACAATGATACCACAACGTATGCAAATGCACTTGTGAATATTGGCATACAAATAATGTGAAGCGTTTCCGTGACTTCGGTTATAATGTTTGAGGCACCATATTGCGGTTGGCCAAATATTAGTAGTGTCGTCGTTGGATGTATTGGGTGCTTCGCTGTCATCCACTATGTGATTGGAAATTAAAAAAAATAAAAAATAAAATATTGGATTGTATATTTTTGTCGTTCTGTTCACATCTATTTGAGTCATTTTTATGGTTTACAATATTTTGTTTTATTATATTCCATAAATGTAAATATAAAGAAGATGTATATTAAGATAGACATGATAGAGGAGTGTTGTATAAATAGAACAATAGATAAACGGTATAATTTTGATACTTAACGATCATAGAAGAAGAAAAATGACACATTATATTTTGTTTATTTTCTCATGCTTCTGACTGCTGGCTTCAATGGAATCCTGAAGTATTATTTTTTTTCTTTTTTACAATTGCATGAGACGGCCTCAGGTGGCGTTGGTGGTAGAAAAATACTGAAGAAAAGGTTAAAACTCGGCTAAGCTTCGTTAACAGGAAAGATTTACCGAGAAAAAGTTTCAAATTGATGGATGTCGGAGGCAAAATGGAAGGCTAACATCCCTACCATGTTTGCACTTCATCTGTTTTTATTGTTGCAGTTTACTCTATTTGCGTGTTGGTGTATTTTTGTGTAGTAGGGGCAGGGTAGGGAGGGAGGGATGGTTTCTACCTCTAGTTCACTCCTAGGCCCCCCCCCTAACCTTTTTCGTTCGCTCGTTTTCAAAAAATATTACCCACATCAGTGTAATTGTTGCTGCACTTAGACTAACGGTGTACTGAAATCACGTGTACTTAGCTGACATAATCTTCTCACTAGCTACGTTAATGGCTGTGGTTTTGGTTTTACTGTTTTTATGAAAACTATTAGTGCATTTGTGATCTGTATATTGTGTTTTTATCCGCTACTCATTATTAAAAAGATTTTACCAGGTAGATGAAATAGTGATGTGGGACTAAACTCTCTCTTGCCTGGAGTTTTACACATCACATAAACCTCATTATGGGTGACACAGTTATGACTTTCTACACTTATGAGTAACGCTTGGCATTAGACATAGGTTGGATAGTGTATTAACGTCTTGAGTACGATGCCTACCACGTGAGTACAAGGTATCTTCCCAGTGTGTGAGACTATGACTTAGTCCTTTGAGTACCTTGAATTCGATAATATTGTACTCAGGGAATTGAGTCATTAAGTCATCGTATTCAAGAGATTAATTTTTATATTTTCTTACTCTTCTTATTTGGTTACACTCCACCATGATATTCCTCCGGGTGTGAAAATCCCCCTTTTAATCTGTGCTAGGTGGTAATTTGTTGTGCTCTCGAGGTGCTGTACCCTGAAACTCCTGGGGGCCTCACTATATCCGTGTCGTTGCCAGAAGCACCTCCAGGTTTTACGTAGTTCACTCTCTCTGTCAGAGGCAAGAGCCAAGTTTGTTGGTGGTTTTGACAGCTTTTGGCGTCACAGTGATATTACACACAAGACCAGACAGTTTCATGAAAGACACATACTGGTGAGTGAACTGTGTATGTATGTCCTGGCCAGGGTTTTCGTGTTAGATATTGTTCACTTAATGGGCTGAACAATGCTGATCAGGATATTTTCGGACACGTAGGGCCTTTGTTGTAATGCATAGATGCTTATCTAATAGGAGTGGAAGAAAAAATTTAGGAATGTGAAATATTATAATAGTTTTCCTTCAGAACTTAATGATCTTGTCCTCAAAACTCCTCCGGGAAGG
Source organism: Homarus americanus (assembly GCF_018991925.1). NCBI lineage: Eukaryota > Metazoa > Arthropoda > Malacostraca > Decapoda > Nephropidae > Homarus > Homarus americanus. The sequence goes on along the minus strand of NW_024730095.1, from coordinate 364,598 downwards.
ATGTAGGCCTGAACCATTAATGATGACAGACAACAGAAACCAAACTAAACCAAACTTTTTGATCTTACTTAAACAGTGATTTGGTTAGGTTTGGTTGGTTTCTGTCGCCAATGGGCATGAGATTAATTCTAAAGGTACTACTGTTGGTTCATAGTCATTATTTAATCCTCTCCCTGCACCTAATAAGCAATTTTACTTTCGAATAAACACGTTCTTTAGATCCTTAACCTTTACGAAAAAAAATATAGGAATAAATAAGGATGGAGGGTTAATCTGTTTTTTTTTTCTTTTCCAGGAAGATGAAAGTTCACAGCTCTTCGAGGGCCCGTGACACAACACATCACACTTCAGGTAAGTCCAAGTCAGTTTTATAAATCAGTTATCGTTGTTGTTGTACTTGGTCGGGAGTCTTACGTCTCCACTGAGTAAGTCGTCGTTACCTCCCGTGTTGAAGATCGGGATCACGTTTGTTGTATAAAGTTACTCGGGGAATTGTCTTGGTCCAGTGTTGTTCTATAAATATGGTGACTTGCGTATATCATTAATTCAATCAACTTCCGGAACTTTTAATTCCTTTACGCCATTATTGCATCCTCTTGAATCTGTCGATTTTGTTTTCGTTCTATGAGCAGAAAACATATAAACTTGCTGGTGAAGAATTATAGTCATCACCCCTTGTAAGTTTACATTAAAGAAACTTCTGGATGAACATAGTCTCTTGAAGTTTTTGGATAGGTCGCTGGTTCACCTTCTGGGCACTCCTAGATCCCCCAGCTACCCGTTCGTGGACCTAAAACAGGGTTGGTTTAAGCTGTGCCGTACACCTACTGGTCGTAATGGTCCTTCAGGCCTAAGGGATTCGTTTTCATAAACTATGGTGTCGAGATGACAAATATGATGTGTTCTATTCAGTCAGTTTCTGTACATTTTCTGTTGTTGTTTATAGTAAAACAAGTAACTATAAGCTTAATTCTGCCACAGTATTTTACACGGTTATTATAAAGGCTATGTATGTTTACGTCCTAGTGACTTATGTTTACTGTTGAACATGATTACGTTTAACGACAGGGCGCCATGTCTTAATGAATATTAACGTGACCAAGAAGAAGTATAATATGAACTTAAAAGTTAATTAAAAACAACATAGCGAATTGTTACCAAGTACATAGTAACACACACACGAACTCACTCAATGAAAATAAAACATTCCACCACTGACAACTCACAAACTTCCCAACAAACATACTGACAAAAACAGAAAAAACAACTCCTCCCAGCTGCACAAGATAGCAGCGAGTGTGGGGGAACGAGGGTGAACTAATACAAAAATGGTCCTTTGCAGGCAGGAACAGATATCCTCTCACATCCCCTCTGGATATGTTCTTTATCTCTACCTACCCTTGGTCTTCTCTTTGTTGGCGTGTGGCGTGTTTTGGGGTGGCCGGAAGGAGGGGAGATAACTCACAAGCACCTTGAATAAACTCCACATGGTTACTGCACAGGAAAAAAAAAACACTTTTAAATAAACCGGTGTCATGGTCCTTCCACGTGATAACTCCAAACGGACGAAGTGAAAGAAAATAACTAAAATAAATGTAGTTTTTATGCCCCTACAATAGACTGTAGATGGTGTGGGGGTATATAAACTTTTCCCTTGTCTGTTATTCTTGAGCTAATGTCGTTACCGTTCAGGCAGGAGAGTTAGTGTGAGACTTCATATCACCACCAAACATATAGACCTTGTTCAATAATCGGTTCGTTCCACCTTTAGTTACCAAGAGCTATGGCTTCGGTGTTCGGCTCGGGAAATTTGATGGGATGGGGTGAAGGAGGGGAGCACACAGTCACTTTAGAACCTGTTAAATGATTGATATTATATCGTGATCATTTTTCTCGTTCGTGTTATCTTTATAGCGTAAAGAGGTGGCTTTCAAATTTAAGTGGTTGTATTTAATTAAGATTTAACAATTTAACATAATACATTCTCTTTAATTTGGTTAACTGCTCACTCTATGCCCCGAGGAAAAATAACAATGCAATTTCTATTTTTAAGTTGATCAATGTTAATATTCTCATTCATATGGTAAATAAATCTTAAATGAATGATCTAAAGAACTAATTCCTGGGTAAATTCAGTTAAATTCAATGATTCGTGATATTTGCATGGCTTTTGTTGCCTGATTGTGGGTTTAATTGTGGTCATCTGTTTAATTAGAAAGTTTTGCTAATTGCTTTTCTGGGAAAGAGAGAACGTGGATACATTTATAGATGAGAGTTTCTCCAATATTTAGTTCTAATGTGAAATAAGAGTCAAGACACAAAGTAAAAATAAAACGAATACTGTAAAATGCATGTAATTTGTATTTTGGTAATGTGACTGTGTTTCTTGGCACACACACACACACACACACACACACACACACACACACACACACACACACACACACACACACACACACACACCCACACTGAGGCTGAACGCACAGGCAGTATAAAATGCAAATACAAGTACCGCTTTAATTAATAAGACGAAGGATATTAAAAAAAATGGCTTTGTTATTCAGGAACGTAATTGACTGCGGACGGTAGAGTAATTTTTCTCAATTAACACGAACAAGGTCGAGTTTGTTCAGGGCGGGGATACTAATATAGCCTGTCGACACCATCAAGTTCATTAATCTGTGAACACGGAACACGAGCTAGCTGTAATGTTACCAATATCAAGAACAGGAACAATAATAATAATAATAATAATAATAATAATAATAATAATAATAATAATAATAATAATAATAATAATAATAATAATAATAATAATAATAATAATAATAATAATAATAATAATAATAAAAAAAACTCGTATGGAAATTTAAAATCTGTCTTCGTTTTCTTGTGTCATTTGTCTCTATATGGCCAAGATCTCTCGCTCTATCTCTCCCTCTGATTCTATATCGTCAGTCTCCACCACTCTTACCTCTGTACATATATCACACGTTTCATTCACTTAGTATTGAGATTTATAAAGAGAAAAAAGGTTTGGGTTTTCCTTATGTTTTTAATCCTTTTCTCTCATTAACTATTTTTTGTTTTGTCGGATGGAAAATATCAGTAGGAACTTAAGAACGTTGTGAGTAATTTGAACTTCGGAACTAGAACTTAAAATCTCCTTAACTGGATCATCTTTTTAGTTCAGACCTTAAGACCACATCGTAAGGGGTAATTTGTATCCAGTAAAGTCAGTTAGTAGTGTTGCAAAATTTTGATAGGTTACTGCATCTCTTTTATAATTCTTTCCTCAGTGTAGTTTCATTTTTATTTACCCTTTCCTTTATTCTATCCTTATTCAGTATCGAGATTCCTTCATTATTCTTCACTTTCGTCATTCACATTCACTTTTCTCCCATCCTTTTTCTTCTCTTGAACAAATCGTCTTGATATCCTTTCCTCCATTATTTAACCAACTCACAAAATTCCCTTTAATAATTCACTCCTCTTACTTTACATCTCATGATTAGGGAGATAATTTTTCATAGTTTATTATCTTTTAAGTTCATGATTTTGATGATTTTGTACCGGTGTGTCAGTCTGGTTGCAATGTCCGTCGTAGGTGAAGTCTCATATTCTTACCCTTGACGACTTTCCTTCACCGAGCCAGTAACTTTCCTTTCCTATTGTTACCATCTCAGACATTCCGTCCTCCATCCTCACTAAGATTCTCCCTAGATATTTGAAATTCTGGATCCTTTCCAGCCTCTCGTGGTGCAGCCAGTCCCCATGATCCTTTTTCAGAGACACCACCATCATTCCTTATTAAGATTCACTTTCAACTACATTTTCTTACGTCCTTTTCCGAGTTTTCTCTCAGCTGCGGGAGGGAATTCTTCTGTTGTCATTTCAAATCTAGGACAGTGTCTTTTGCATCTAAGAGCGTCGTTATTTCTTTTTTTTTATTCTATAATATCATTTTTCATTCTCATATTTACATTTCACCACATATATTTAGCTTTCTAGTACGTGGTTTAGGTTTAAGATAGTAGTACGGGGTTTAGGTTAAATTAGCAGTACTGGGTTTAGCTTTAAGTTAGCATAGAAGTCGCCGAAAAACAGACAAAAGATCATAAACTGGTGTATTCAGAAAAGTGCACTTGGCAAATCTTTTCCCCTCCCTGTCCTTATCATACTGGTGGGTAGAGTTGCCGTATCGCGCCGGCAAAAGGCCTGGCGTGACGTCCCCTTGTAAAGCAAGTTACCCTGGCTAAAATACCAGCTGTCACCCCCTTACGGAGATACGTTTCTAGTCGTTTCTCGTCGATGGGAAGCTGTGTCTCCCTTTTTCTCGGTTATTGCTGTGTCACGTGCAACTGACACAAGACTACCTAATAAAAAAAGAAGAGAAAATAGGGACCTACTGGGCGCCAGTGTTGTGTGTAACCAGATGTCCTTCACTTTGCAAAAACATTTCAGATATTTTCCCTCGCTATTATCATCTCCATTCTCTTTAAAGACAGTATATTTTGTTCTTTAAACCATAAAAGGGTTACAAGGAAGAAAGGAATTTAATCTTTAATCCGGGTTCGTTTATGTGTCTACTACAAGAATCAAATAACCACATTTAGTATAATTCAAGAGCTGACTGATACCAAACACACAAATGACCAAGACTTAATTTCAGCACTCGGGGTAAATCTGGAAGTTTGTTGAGGGTTTCCGTGTGTCCTGAGGCGTTGGACAAATACAAGACACTTTATGGGGCCTACAGTATATATATATATGTAGAGGAGACTTTAATATTACATTTGTGGGATCTAATGCAATATGCGTCATGACAACTGTGAATATCTAAGCATTGTGTAAAAATATATAACCGAGCTGGACACATAATATACTGTATCTCTCTAACATTGTCTTCCTGATTTTAAAGTCTCTCTTTTCTCTCACTTATATTATGTACACACACACACACACACACACACACACACACACACACACACACACACACACACACACACACACCAAGTGTAAATACTGAAATATCAATTTCTATAACATTGCCACATAAACTTGATAACTTTTCCCATTACCACACACTGCACACGACAAACATTTTCCGCTGCAAGAGGAAAACACAATATGTTTAAGATGAGCGACTGCTTCCTCAGAGGGAGACGTCGCAGACTGTCGTGTGTGTGTGTGTGTGTGTGTGTGTGTGTGTGTGTGTGTGTGTGTGTGTGTGTGTGTTCATTGATGGTGTCAACAACTTCCCTCTCTGCTCTGATTACTACACTTCTCCTGATCACGTTATCTCGACGTTTTTTCCCTCTTCGTCCATAAGTAAACTAGACAATTTCTCGTAAAATTCCTAAACTCTGACATTTATTAAACCTCCTTTGATTCAACAAGTAAAATATTTTTCCCATGAATGAGTTAGATGCATCGCGCACTGTTTTTCCTTTTGATAATAGTTTTATAAGCTTGGATATTTTTTTTTCCGCCTAAGAAGTTCAAATTTGCATAATCGTTCGTGTTTACCCTCCGTGAAAGACTCTATTGATGTTGAGATCAGTCGCCTCTGCTGATGAACTCTGCGCTGAGACTAAAAGCTGATTCCGACGTCTATGTGATAAATGGATGGGTCTCAGCTCAGCGCGAGGCTCAAGTGGAGGGGGAGTAGTTGAGGGAAATAATCCACATCCCTCCACCAGTGAGTAATATTGAAACCGAGTGGAGGGTGACATAGAGAAAGTACACTGACCCTCCACAACCACCATCTGAGTGTCACTTGCTCGAGGAGGTGCCCCACTGCTATCAAGAATCACCCATTTAACACCAATATTATCAACTAGGAATATCGATCTTCTTGGGGGTGAAACTTTATTAGTGGTTGTTCTTAAGAAGTGGGAGAGGTACTGACGCTTCATATAACGATAACAAAGAAAGGGACAGACACTCATAAAACTTCTCTCCTTATCCAATAGTAACTCTTACATTCACCCTTCATTATACCCTTTAAGAATTGCTGCTCTCCATATTATATTTAGTCCTGATTCATTCATTCTTCCAACAGTCATTCATCCCATACAGACGTTGTATTCATGACCAAACAAAGTAACTAGACTCACATACGATCCACCACATATCACTCTAAGCATTGCAGACAAACAGATACTTTATTTACCAGGATTACACCCCCTTCCCCCCCGCCTCGGACTATGTCCAAACCTAACACGCATAACATCATGAATAATTAATGTGGACCGCTTGCTCTATGTAAAGCTCTTTCTTTTGTTCCACAGTCACGTTAGTCTTGACGTTATTACAGTGAACTCGGGAACTCTTCTCATCAACGCCCCAGCAAGTTCAGTGGTCTTTCTTTATGTACTGCAGAGATTGTGTTTAATGGGAGGATTTTTTTTTCTAGTGTATGTGGTCCAGAGGGGTGACGTTGAGTTATTGTTGTTGTTATTATTATTATTATTATTATTATTATTATTATTATTATTATTATTATTATTATTATTATTATTATTATTATTGTTATTATTATTATTATTATTATTATTATTATTATTATTATTATTATTATTATTATTATTATTATTATTATTATTATTATTATTATTATTATGATGTTGTTGTTGTTGTTGTTGTTACTGTTGCTGTTGCTGTAAAAGGAAACAATTGATGAAATGGAACCCAAGTCCTTAAAGACCTAACCTAACCTAACCTAATCCTGAGATAAATAAACATCTGTAATTTTTCTTCTCGTTTCCTTTGTTTACATTGAATTTACATGTATCCATTAACTCCCTTTATAACTTCATTGTTGGGGAAAAACAAGAAATAACAAAATAACCCAATTTCCTCAACTTACCTTTTGTTTTTCACTACTTGTCAACTTTCCTTCGTGAGACAAAAGAAAATGAATCCAACTCTCCATTCATTCCTTATTTAGCATTTTATCAGTTCCTTCAATATATCTCTCATGGTGTCTACTAAAACGCTTGACGTCTTCTGTACCTGTTGTCACTGTCAATCTCTTCTCTGTTATTCATAAAATCACCAAGATTAAAGGGATAATTTCTCGTAATTCCTTCAATCTCTCTCTCTATGTGTATGAGTTATGGAACGTCACAAAGGTTGACCAGATTTAAGACAGTATGAGGTGTAAAATATTATGTAGCTACTCGATATAAAGGATGTCCCTGAAAAATGTCTCCACCTCCCTACCTCCCTGCCTGCTCCCTATCTCCCTCACTTCCTCCCTCCCTCCAACTCACAGTGTTTCAGGGAGGAGGCAGGCAGGGAGGGAGGGAGGGAGGAAGGCAGGCAGGGAGGGGGAAGGCAGGGGGCGACATTTTTCTTGGACACCCTACATACTTGAGTCTACCGATGATTTATCACGAAGCGGATGATAGACGAGTCTGGTGAGAGTCGCTGGTGCGTTTGTATATCTTGTCTTGAGGTGAAATTGTATCCGTGTTTAACATAGTCTCTTAAGTTAGTCCACAAGCCAGTTTTAATACAACATACTGGTTATTATGTTATAAGTTGCAAGGTACTTTTATACATATTATTGCAAAAGACTGAGTATTTTTTTAAGGAGTAATCTGTTTATAGAACGTACATGAGAATATATGACTATGTATTTGTATGTGTAAGATTTTATGTAAATATGAGAGCATGAACGTGTCTGTGTACAGTAACTCAACGCTCGTCCCCATGATTAACTAAGAACAGCGTCACCTACCTGAATATCTCTCTCCTCACCGTCCACGTAACCTCACGCTTCTCCTGGTAACTCTCGTGAAGACCTGAGTATTATTTGTATGATTCTTTTTAGAGGTGAAGTGAGTACGTGTGTTTATGAAGCGACAAACGTACAGTACCTCCTCACTGTATATAACCAGACGACTTGAGTTGTCCACAGAATATTTATTTTTATTCGTAGGTGTAATTTTAATTGGTGTAATTACGGGAGTGTTATTGTATGATTCTTTGGGTAAATTAATGTGAGTTTGTGTTATCTTGAAGATCCACTCGGTCTTCCTCCTAACAATAACCAGAGGACTCATGAGGGCCTCAAAATATCTCAGTGTGTCCCGGAAGTGTCTGGTGCCTGGTGTTATTGCCTGAGTATTAATTGTTGGTGGTGGCCGCGTGTAGCAAAGTGGCCACGGCTGTTTTGTCTGTGTTGGTCGGTGGACGTGTTGTTGTGCTGGTGAGACTTGTTGTTGTTGTTGTTGTTGTGGTGGTGGTGGTGGTGGTGCGACATATTATTGTTGTTGTTCTGGTGAGACTTGTTGTTGTTGTTGTTGTTGTTGTGGTGGTGGTGGTGGTGGTGGTGCGACATATTGTTGTTGTTCTGGTGAGACTTGTTGTTGTTGTTGTTGTTGTTGTTGTTGTGGTGGTGGTGCGACATATTGTTGTTGTTCTGGTGAGACTTGTTGTTGTTGTTGTTGTTGTTGTTGTTGTGGTGGTGGTGGTGGTGCGACATATTGTTGTTGTTGTTCTGGTGAGACTTGTTGTTGTTGTTGTTGTTGTGGTGGTGGTGGTGGTGGTGCGACATATTATTGTTGTTGTTCTGGTGAGACTTGTTGTTGTTGTTGTTGTTGTTGTGGTGGTGGTGGTGGTGGTGGTGCGACATATTGTTGTTGTTGTTGTGGAAGTCTGATATTTTATTTCTAACATTCAACCTGACAGCCGCCCTTGTTTACATGTTGACAGTCAAAAGCCTACAATGAGACAAACCTGTTTACCTCTACTAACACTTTATTATACTGACGTCCACACATATTTATCTACTAACACACGCGACCTCTAATAGCTCAAATGTGTTCAGCTGATAACACTAACCTGTCCTGGTGTTCCAATATTTTCTTTACTAACACACGTGCTCAATTACTGCCCATCAACTTGTCTTCCATGTGTGTTTATCTACATATAATCAACCTCACTACCTGTCCACAACATGTATTTATCTGCTCACTCACTGTCGACCATAATGTATAAAATGTTGTAGTGTCTATACTTGTAATGGTAAAGGACAAGAAAAATTTAAACATTTCGTAGTGAAGTCGTACCAGATGTAAATAACAGGACGAATGAGACTACATGTTTATGATACATTAATGTCACCAGTTATAGTAATCGTTTAAAACAACATTGTGAAGAACAGGAAGAAGAATACAAGGCAATAATAATGTGAAGAGAAACAGCATATCAGAGTGAAAGAGAAGAGAAGCTGAATACTAGTGTGCCGATAGTCGTAAAGGAACACCAGTACAACAGTTATGGACATTGGCGATACAGCAAGAGAATACCAGCAGTACTGTAACACAAGGAGCATTACTGTAACACAAAGAGCAGTACTGTAACACAAGGAACATTACTGTAACATAAGGAGCATTACTGTAACACAAAGAGCTGTACTGTAACACAAGGAACATTACTGTAACACAAGGAGCATTACTGTAACACAAAGAGCAGTACTGTAACACAAAGAGCATTACTGTAACACAAGGAGCATTACTGTAACACAAAGGAGCAGTACTGTAACACAAGGAGCAGTACTGTAACACAAGGAGCAGTACTGTAACACAAGGAGCAGTACTGTAACACAAGGAGCAGTACTGTAACACAAGGAGCAGTACTGTATTAGTGTAGCAGTACAGGACCAGAAGCAGTGTACCATCAGGACCAATAAGTATAAACAGCAGAAGAGCAACGTAACGACAGTACAGCAACAGTGAGAGTGTACTATTAGGTTGAAGAGTATCAGCAGATGAGGTTGAAGAGTATCAGCAGATGAGGTTGAAGAGTATCAGCAGATAAGGTTGGAGGGGGTCAGCAGGGGGTTAGGTTAAGTTAAATGGGTCTTGTCCAGAACAAGAGAAAATACAGTATGTGGCCTTTTCTGACACGCTGACACTAGACGGAGAGAGAGAGAGAGAGAGAGAGAGAGAGAGAGGGGGTAAAGACATTGTATAGTTTTATTCGTCCTTTTGAGATTGATTTACACTGGATGGTGGAAGAGATGGAGGAAGGAAGAGAAGGAGAGAAGGAAGGATAAAGGAAGGAAGAAGGAGGAGGACAGGGGATTATTTGGTCCTCTCGTTAATATGCTGAGTTGACTCACACGAGACGGCGGCGAAGGTTGAGAAGAAAGGAGGCTGAGGTAAGATTGAGAGGGAGGGAGGCATTGTAAGATATAGCGAGGAAGAAACAGAGGGGGAGAAAGAGAGAGAAGAGGGGGGAATGGGAGAAAGGAGGGCAGACATTGATAAATTAGGGAAAAGAGACAGAAAATAGGAGAAAATATATGTAAAAGATAACGACAGACAGACAGACGAAGACAAATCGAGACATACGAATGAAAGATAATTTTCGACTAAGGTTCAAGAATATTTTTTTGTTTCATCTAAAGCCTCCATGGGTAGAGGAGAAAAATATACACGGTGGTGGAATACTTGGTCTAGAAGGTGTATACACATACTCTGGCCTCCGAAATGTGTATATATTTCCAGGTTTCATGAAATATACACAGCGCCCTCACTGGCCACCTGGAGGCCACATCCAAATTTTATTACCACGAGTCGCAAGGAACATTTTCACATTTTTATTTTCTTGAGAGACGTCGGTAACACAGGGGACGATTTGTCAACTGGAGGAGCGAGAAAAAAAGTTGTCTCTCTATTTTACTCATATAAGTTACAGGTCAAGAGAATTAACTCAGGACATGATACAGGAAATGTTGTATCCGTCAACTGTAACCAAATATTGGATGATTTCTTCTCCTTATTGCCAGAAACGTTAGAAAAACAAAGGAAATAAGAGAAAAAAACTAAATTACTCAGTACAGAATTAAAGCAGAAAGGAAGTTCTTAAATCTATAAATGACCAAACACAGAGCCAACGAGACGGTCAGCTGGAAGATCCCTAGCACACAGCACTTTAATTCCCCTCGAGGCCAACACACCGACCTTGTCAACCATTCACCCTGGACTAAAAATAAACAATATGTCTTATGAGGAACATGGAACTCCATTATGTCTTGAAAGGGATTATATTGTTTAAGTGAGAAGACATTCCATTATGTCTCGCAGCAAAATAATCTTTAAAACAAATTCTCAGTCTTACTTGAAACAAATTATATTAATTATCTATGTCTTCTGAGCAAAATAAAGTCCATAATAACGTGTAAGAAATAGAACAAATGTGGCTATGTCTTATAAGAATAAAATCAATATTCTAAGAAACAGGAAAATTCATTAAGTCTGTACAGGAATTATATCACTATAAGGGGATAGAGAATTTAACCTAGTCACCTCGGCGACGTTTCAAGAAGTACAGTAATTATGTTCGTAAAAACTTGATAAATTAAAAAAAATAAATAAACAAATAACCTTTTTAATGAAAGTTTAAAGAGTTGTACATTTTAAGACCTGTTTCTGTTTACTTGTTTTTTAAGAAAGTATGACAAGTTACATAAGCCACATCCTCCCTTTAAATACTTCTTATAAGTTTTCGTCTCAAATTTTTTTTCAGTATTTTTTTTTGTCTTTTTTCATCATGACAACAGAGCGCTTGCCAATAAATCCTGTCTCACAGTTTGTTACCCGCACCAATATACAGTGCCAGTCCGTAGTGTCAGCGGAGCAGAGGTTACATGCGGATGGGTGGAACAGTAGTGCCAACAGTAGTGCCAATATAGTGAAGGCTTTACGCTGGTGGGGGTCATATTTGTCATAGAAGGGGTAATAACTCTTATACCTGACTTAAATATCACATAGGGTAATGATAGGTAACGTAAGATACAACCTAACTACGATATGACTAAACCTAACCTGACCTAACCTGACCTCGGGCACAACATGGAGTATGCCTTCAGGACCTGCACACCTGAGAGCTTATTATAAACGAGACTATTTTTTTTCTCACTCACTGACTATGTGGTTGGAAAAAGGTGAATTATTATAGGTGAAATATTGATGTAGGAACAAGTGAGCCGTAAAGGGCACTCCATTCGGACAAAGGGAATTTCAATATTAACCACAGTTGTCATTCCGTACTCTAATGTGGGGGATAATGGTCGGTTAATAAATGTAATACCGGATAACATATTATAAGCATATTTAAGCTCTGATACACACACACACACACACACACACACACACACACACACACACACACACACATGAGTAGGAAAATTTTTTAGTTCTCATTCAGTGATGAGAGTCAGGCAGATATCTCTCTCTCTCTCTCTCTCTCTCTCTCTCTCTCTCTCTCTCTCTCTCTCTCTCTCTCTCTCTCTCTCCCAGCAATAAACCCTTATAACCTAGAATCGGAAAGTTTCCCACTGTGTGTTAATATGATTACAAACTTAGAGGGTTTATGTAAGCTTACTGGTTCACATGTAAATTCAACTTTGGACATGAAAACCTGAATACTGTGGAAGTTGTGCCATTAAAGGAACAATATTGAATCCCAAATTTTCAAGTTCAAGTATTACAGGATCAAAGGCTCTCACAGAAACCCGCTTCAAGATATAAAATGGATTAGAGGTGATGTTTCAGTATCAAAAAAACAAAGTGTGTGTGTCTGTCATTTTTCTCTTTGTAATAGAGGAAGTGGAAAGGACACTAGTTTTATTTTGTACTTTAACTGAGTCGAAAATAGTAAAGAAATATTTTAAGGTGTAAAGTATTGGAAATTTTAATGTACCTCTTTTCTGGTTGTTGAGAATGTAATAATTTTTGAACGACTATACACGACAAAATAACTTAACATTGAGGTTGTGTTTGTGCTTCTAAGTTATTTGGCAATGTTTATGTGGAGCTCAAGTCTATAGCCTTAAAGAGAGGTTATACAATAGTAACATGTCTGCTGATAAAGATGTGCAATTCTTTCTTTTAATATAGCTAAAAACATCGAAATAACATCTTAATTTGTGGTAAAAACATTGGAGTTGTGTAGGTATAACGTGCCTTCATCTACCCTGGATACACTTAATGTTTAAATAAGTTACAACTAAATGAAGTAAATTAACTCGTAACTTCACATTTGGCCAAAGCCCCCACCTCCATCACATAATTCTCCCCGAAACACCACCGACAGGAAGAAATGAAAATGGTTTCCACATTCCTCGTCTCGCCAAGCACACATTCCCTGCACGTCTGTGAGTTCTTCCTTGCATTTCGTGACGACTTCTAGCTGACTGAGTAATGGTTCCTTCTCTGAGCAGATATCCCAAGTATCCAATAACTTTAACCCATCACAAGAGCTAGCACGAACATGATGCGGGTTGGTTGAAGATAACGATCAGTGACTTTGTGTTAATTTCACCGTAATGGTCTAAAGTAAAGTACATCTTGGTGAGCTAATCCCTACTAAACAAACACTGGTATGAGTAAAGTTTATACATTTCGCTTCTGTGTCTTCTTATAGCTCTACCTGGGTTAGTTTCACTTGAAGGTGCACCTGTCGACGTCACAGAATTTACTCTTTCTTGCCGGAGTTACCGAGATGTCTGGCGAGGGATCTGGAGAGCAAACGCATTGAAAATATAAGTTATTATATTCAGAATATCTTGGGTAGTATAGTGTAGTGGTATATCCTCTCATCAACATACCCAAAATATTATGTTTAGATAGAAAAAATTTAGTTTATTTCTGTATTTATTCTATTTATCGTTTTTGTTGTTTTATTGCTATCGATTATTCTTAGTCTCGCAGATGGTCGTAATTTTGGGGTTTTCTTCATTACTTCATGAATTAAATTGTATTGGAACTGGGGACTTATTTAATTTATTTGGAATTACAATGGATAAGAGGGTAAGTAAGGGAGAGGTTCCTAAGTACAGAGTTTAAGAACAAAGAAAAGTAGTTTGGGGTGTAGCGGCCAAGTGGATACAGCGCTCACCTCTTTTCCTAAAGGTCGCTGGTTCGATCTCGGAGCAGTAACCGACCACGCTGCCTCCTTTTGTACCGAAGTTTTAACATTAGGTGTACTATATCCACACCACCCATTAGTGTCACAGCCACTTACACTTTCAATGGTGTGTCTCTCTCTCTCTGAAACTTGTTATTCATACTTAACATAATGAAACCAAATGAAGCTTCATCTACAGCTTTTTTCTGTCAGCACTTAGTATGGAGTCGAATTGGGGATGTGTTCACTCAGCGAGGCTAATATCACATACATTTTAACGAGACGCCACGATGACAAATAATTCCTCAAAAGCTCCTTGTTTGCCACATAAGTGTAGAGGCTTTCAAGGGGTAATTTTATAATTTTTTCCCTCTTTCCACTTTTTTCCCTCCCCCTACAAACAATCTTTATAATACCTGTGAATTAATCTTCTTATTTAAAGTCAGTTTTTTATTCCATATCTAAGGTTCTGATATAACCTTTCACTCCACTACTCCCCAAAATAAACAAATCTGTAATTCTCTACACTACATTAATTATCAGCTCTCGTAGCAAGAAATCTTCAAAGGCGTTTTAAGACGAAACTAAAAAATACAGCTAAATTTTCATAACATCCAGTGTAGAATTTCCTTTTTGTTGTGGGTTTTCCGTATTCGGTTGACTTCCTACCACAAAGAAGAAGAAGAAGGTGAAATATTGGAACCCTTGAGCCACCAGCTGCATTCACTTAGAGAAGAAAGAAGTCATGGTATACATAAAAGTTGGCTATCAAGGTGAAGGAAATAACATTTACTAGCTGAAAATACTTAGTTACTCTCGTGTTATGATTCCCTTATCGCTTAAGAGAGAGATTTTCAATGTGTAAATACTCGGCAGGGCCGGTAACCACACACACACACACACACACACACACACACACACACACTTTCATCGTCTCACGTATACTCCGACAACTTCCTAACCTAACCTAATCCAACCTAACCTAACCTAACCTAACCTAACCAATACTGTAAGACGAAATGAGGTCAAGTAGCCGACAATTCTACACCAGTTAGTTTAAAATTAAAACTTCCGACAACAGGAAAAATAAATAAATTGTCATGACGTCATATGTGTTTTCTCAAATTACACTACCCCAACCGTCTGTGTGTTCATTCGTTTTTTGTTTGTCATTTACCGCTTTACAGAGAACACATGAGGACTCGGCTATTCCCAATTGGTTAGGTTAGGTTAGATTTGGTTCGGTTAGGTTTGGTTAGGTTAGGTTAGGTTTGGTAAGGTTAAGTTTCGACATGAAGAAAATTGATATATATGAATTTACTCTCAATTCTTCGGTCCTCCCTACCCCCACCCCCCTTGTTAGGGTCTTTGTGTTGGTGATTATCTTCCGTCATGATGGTTATATATGATCTCTGTATTTTCTTTGTTGTTTTCTCTTCCTTGCTCCAAATCTCTCTCTCTCTCTCTCTCTCTCTCTCTCTCTCTCTCTCTCTCTCTCTCTCTCTCTCTCTCTCTCTCTCTCTCTCTCTCTCTCTCTCTCTCATCACTCCCTCTCCTTCCACCTCTTCCACAATAACAAAAGAATAGGCTCAGAGGAGAGAGAGAGAGACACAGTATTTTATGACAACCATTAGAAACGTCAGAGAGTGTGAGGGAATATATTATCTTAGAGGCGGGGGAAAAAAGTATCGTAACTTGATGTCAGGGAAGTTTAATATTTTCCTTTATCAACTCAGCTTAATGATCTGAGGGGCCGATAAATTTTACTCGTTAATTTTCTCAAACTTTCAATCCCCCTTTTTTTTTATTATTTCCAGCTTATTAATCCGAGAGGTTTTCATGGTCGTTTACGTATTTGGAGGTTAATAATATTTTAAGATGGTGGCTTATGAAAAAAGAGGGTTTAAAGGTCTTGATGGTGATGGTTTAAATGGAGGGTGGTTTAACAGGATGTGATATACTTTAAAGCCGCTAATGTTAGGGGATAAAACATACAGATAATACATACATACATACATACATACATACATACATGCATACACACACACACATACATACATGCATACACACACACACACACACACACACACACACACACACACACACACACACACACACACACACACACACACACACACCGTTAATGCCCCAGTATATCACAGTGACCTCCCATTCAGCAGCGAATGTGTGGGTGGACGCCTCTTGACGAGCTTACCTACTGCCTCCTGACTCAACCAACCTAAATCAATAGCAACATTGATTCACCTTAATGATGACTCCAGTTTTTTCTCTCTCGACGAAAAAAAGGCAAGAAACTGTTGTCCTCTTACAAGAATAAAAGAAAAACAGTTTTTATCAAGAGAAATAGTTAAAATATATCCATCTACTCCCGAAAAAAAACCCTGAAAAATATATTTCTCGTAAAAAATACTACTCATATAAATGTAATAATTTATGTGTTCTAAAATGTGTGTCAGATAATGTGATATATCTCACAGAATGATGTATCTCCCACTATATATATATATATATATATATATATATATATATATATATATATATATATATATATATATATATATATATATATATATATATATATATATATATATATATATATATATATATATATATAATAAACTAGAAGCATTTCACATCTATAGGAAATAGATATACCACGAATTATATATATTTCTAACAGATACGTTTATTTCACAAAACTATATAGCTAAAAAAAAATACGATTTTATATCTCCTACAAAAACATAAATGTCCCCACAAAAATAATGACAATAAAAGAAATCCTTAAAAAAAAATAGTTTTCCATGATAGACGGAAAAATTTATTCCCTTATAAGAAATAAATAAGAGAATCACTTCCAATCTCTCCCCGATAAACTACTTTCTCCCCAAATAAATTACTTACTCTTTCCCCAACAAGTAAATTACTCCCCAAAAGTTACAGACTCTGATGAAAAGTCCTTCCGCTAACACGACACGTTATTTTTTTGTTCCGTCAACACTCACTCTAAGAGTACGAAGTAGAATTTCTGAGTACGAAGCAAACCCCCCCTGAGTACGATGCTGACCCCCTGAGTACGATGCTGACCCCCTGAGTACTATGCTGACCCACTGAGTAAGATGTTGAAGCCCTGAGTACGATGCTGAAACCTTGAGTACGAAGCAGACCCCCTGAGTACGAAGCAGGCCCCCTGAGTACGATGCTGACCCCCTGAGTTCGATGCTGATCCCCTGAGTACGATGCTGATCCCCTGAGTAGGATACAGGATATACATATACAACACTGAGAAATGATTTACTAAAAAGGAAAATTTCGATGATTTCCTCCAAGTGTAATAAATTCTTGAAAGAAAATCTATGTACAGTCCCCTTCACTAGTGCGTTTATAGGGGCTCGTCATATAAACATTCCACAAATCATTACATTGAGGTATTTGTTTTAATATTGTTTTACTTTGATTCCACAGTATGTTTACTATTGCGACTTTCCTTCTGTCGTATGTAAACACACACAGGGCTGCCACACTGCACAAAACCTGACGAGCCCCTGTAAACGCACTAGTGAAGGGGACTGAACACTTCCCATCAGAGCTTCAGTTCTTTTAGGAAATTCATGACAGGTAGCCATCCCAACTAACTTGTTTCTAAGTCCGTTATTAAGTAGATTTACGATACTTACAAATGCATAAGTACTTACCACTAACTTTTCCTACTCTGGGCAAAACTTTGTATATGTTCAACGCACTTTATGTGAGTAAAAAAGCTTTTGATCTATGAAGGCAGATACAGTTTTGTTGTTTCTATGTTTTATACATTGAAGAATATTTTCGACAAGCTCTTACCATAAATTTTTTTGTATAATAAGTGAGCTTTTGCAGAGTGCTCGTATGTTGTGTTTTATGGTTGACCAGAATACAGAGACAGTGGGTGTGTGTGTGTGTGTTCACCAAACCCTAACGTTATTTCGGCTGTATATCAACACGTCACCTTAATATCCATCAGCATCTTGTAGTTAATGAATTTATAAAGGAGTTAACTTACTTGAACATTTAATTAATTTTTGTTTCATTTTTGTCTCGGAGTATTTTCTACATCTCAGGGCAACAGTTTGTTTGATCCGCTCCAAAACTAGCTGCACCTCACGTATTTTCCTTATAAAGAATGTATGATGTCCAATGAAATTGATAATTCTTCTCATGGATGATAAATGAGGTAAATTTAAGTCTCTAGTTATCCTCGTAAATAATGAATGATATTAATTCAAACAAAGAGCTTTGTAAAATATAGATGACTTTTACTATTTGTATTTTTAGATTTAAATTAAACACACACACACACACACACACACACACACACACACACACACACACACACACACACACACACACACACACACACACACACACATATTAAACCATACATTACCAGGTTCACACTTACATAACATAGAGAGGGCAATATGAACCTTATCAACCTGCATCATACTGACTGTGAGTTTTTCCCTATAATGAAATAACAGGATATTGGTCTTTCCACGTCACCCTGGGCTGTTACTGGTCTTGGAAGACTAATAATAACAATAATAATAATAAAAATAATAATAATAATAATAATAATAATAATAACAATAATAATAATAATAATAATAATAATAATAATAATAATAATAATAATAATAATAATAATAATAATAATCATAATAATAATAATATATTTTCTATTTTCGACATTGTTATCATTGTTATCATAGTTATCATAGTTATCATAGTTATCATTGTTATCTTTCTTAAATGTATTATAATATTTTTTCTGTCTCATTACGTGGTCCATACAGAGGGGAGTTTCAGTTTATGGTGACGATATTTTATGGAATTAATTGAAAACTGTAAAAAATAACTATGAAGGGACGTGAAATTATTGGAAATGTTTTAAATCGGATTTTTAGGAGTGAGAGAGAAAGAGAGGGGGGGGGGATTTAGAGAGAGTGAGAGAGAATAGCAGAATGAGAGAGCGTGGGTGAACCAAGGAGGAAAGAATTAATAAGGAGAGAGAGGGATAGAGGCAATGGAACAGAAAAAATTGAGAACGAGAGAGAGAGAGGAGGGGGGTTGAAAGAGAGAGGAGAAAAATGAGTGTACGGAAATAAGCTGTTGAAGCCGGCCTTAGCTGACGTTCCTAAAGCTTTTGATGAAGAGGTTAGTGAAGTGAGGAACTATGCCATAAATTCTATGTTCTCTCTCTCTCTCTCTCTCTCTCTCTCTCTCTCTCTCTCGTTATCTCTCTCTTTGTTCAGAAATCGTTATATCGTCCTTCTTCTTGTTCTTTTTCTCCCTCTTTCTACCTCCCGCTGTCAGGATGTCCATGAGACGTGTGTGTGTGTGTGTGTGTGTGTGTGTGTGTGTGTGTGTGTGTTATCACCGCCTCCGTCTCAGTAATTGTCTTACCGGAGAACCTACCTCGTTATCACCATTCAACTGAACCAACACCCTGAGTATTTATTTATTTATTTATTTGCTTATAAGGGACGGTACTTTAATTATCTTAGTTTACTCTCCATCTCCACCCTAGCAGTCTCTAAACTAAAGTAAATAAGATTTTTTGATTAACTAAGAAGTTGTTTGTGTCGGTTCCGAGTCATTTTTTACCAGAACGACGTATATGAACACTGGTGAACAAATATTTGCTTAAAGAATGTTCTGAGTGGTAGCTTCACAGGCTATCGTCGTGATTCAAATTGTTTTAGCCAGAAAATGAGATGCTATCATTACACACACACACACACACACACACACACACACACACACACACACACACACACACGCACACACACACACACACACACACACACACACACACACACACACACACACAGAGAGACTGTGATAGATCGTGACAGTAGAGGCGAAGTCTTTAATGCCCCCCTCCTCACCCCTTCCCATTTCCCCTTTCCCCTTTCCCCTTCCCCCTCCTCCCCATCCCCCCTTCCCCCTCACCTCCCCCCCACCCCCACCCTCGACGTTCAGCATAACACTAATTACACTCGGGGCGTCAAAGTCAGGCGCGTGGACATGTTTAACAGGTGAGTCACAGCGGTACCTGCACCCTCATTATGCACACTTCTCTCCCCCAATTCACCTCCTTCACCTCGCCTCCTAAGACACCCTCAAGCAACAACAGGCACACTTATCCTTCATGATCTCCTGGTTATTTTAATCCAATAAATATACACAAATAATAATGAAAGTGTTATTCGCATTTATTAGTCAGATGATCAGAGGTATTATAATCTAACAGCTTAAAAGTCAAACAAATATATTCAATTTGTTAAAACGTGGACAGAGTTATATAGTATGATTTAATTTGTTTGGTAAAATGGATCCCACTCTTTGTTGACCCTGACGGCCGCCCACACCACTATCAGTCCAGCTCCGCCCACGTCTGATTCAGTAATTAATTAGATAAATATTTTTTGTATTAGTTTCTATCTATAGTAATGGGTGTTCCCTCTGTTGGTAATATCAACAAACACTACCAGCCTATGTGACTTATTGATGATAAATATTGATAACAAATTTGATCAGAACGCAGTTAAATAATAGAAAATAAATAAAATAATATCATAAACATATAAACATTGTCACTATGTTTCTTATTATTTACCTCTCTTACTCCCCCCCCCACCTCTCTCTCTCTCTCTCTCTCTCTCTCTCTCTCTCTCTCTCTCTCTCTCATACACACACACACACACTACTAAATATTGAGGAATAAAGAACATCAATAAGTGCAAAAACATAAAAATACACCATATAGAATAATTTAATAAATAATGCATAAATACACAGAAATACAGATATACAAATACAAAATTTGTCCACCTAGCCTCTCCTTATTTTCTTGTTTTATGTGACATTCATTAGACGGGTTTCAGGTCCAGAGTTAATAATCAGGACTAATACCAGAAGGTTACACGCAGGAAAGCCCCAGGGTCTCTGAAATTAGGTCCAAGACAGTCAAATGATGTTATTCCCTTATCTGCCCTTCATAGGTCTTGACTCTTATCTTTCTTTATACCTGGTAAGTGATCAGAATTTGTAGAGGGTTAATTATTATTATTATTATTATTATTATTATTATTATTATTATTATTATTATTATTATTACAGTACTCAATTTTTGTAGCTTTCCTTCATCATATAATTTTCTGTTATGCTGTACCATATTCATTTAGAGGTTTGTTGATCTCATAAACCATTTATATATGTATATGTGTAAGGGAATGAGGTATTTGCTGATTAATTAAGCTAGTAGGTGACCCCCTTCCCCCTCGTGCTGCGCCAGGTTGAGTGTGACGCTAATGAAGGCACCTGATTGACTTGTTGTAGGCCGTGACCGAACACTCATAGAGAGAAACAGATTGACAGACAGAGAATAAAAGAGGGATTGAAGGAGAATGAAAGAGGAGTGGAAGGAGAATGAAAGAGGGGTGGAAGGAGAATGAAAGAGGGATTGAAGGAGAATGAAAGAGGGATTGAAGGAGAATGAAAGAGGGGTGGAAGGAGAATGAAAAAGGGATTGAAGGAGAATGAAAGAGGGGTGGAAGGAGAATGAAAAGAGGGATTGAAGGAGAATGAAAGAGGGATTGAAGGAAAATGTAAAGAGGGATTGAAGGAGAATGAAAGAGGGATTGAAGGAGAATGTAAAGAAGGATTGAAGGAGAATGAAAGAGTAAAATAGAAAAATAAAAACAGATAGAAATATATGAGAGAAAGAAAGAAAGAAAGAAAGAAAGAAAGAAAGAAAGAAAGAAAGAAAGAAAGAAAGAAAGAAAGAAAGAAAAAAGAGAAAGAAAGAATCGTCAGTGTTGTAGATAGATACAAAGAGTTCTTGCTTCAGGTTCAAATGATCAATACCCTTCCCTGGTCCTCATAATTTATTTCTCACGTTGAATTATTCCTTCGGTATCGTGTTGAGATTGTCTGGCTACCAAGTAATACAATCTTGGAGTTTATTTTGTGGATCATAAGTAAAGGTTGAATATTTTTTTTCTCTCTGTATTACGTATATTTTTGTGTTCTGTCTCTGAAGTTAGTGACATTTTAACGGTGGGATTCCTTTTTTTCTTGTTGTTGTTCTTGTTCTTCTTGTTCTTCTTG